>NC_067399.1:1137739-1435239 GCF_016432865.1 Antechinus flavipes
CCTTGTACTGAATCCCAAGCGGTTGCAGGGGAGCCAAATGTCTCCATTTGGTTCTCTAAACCCCAAACCTGCCACTAGACCTTATCATTTAACTCAATGACGAGCAGAAACCCTAATTTCATTTTGGTACCCCAAATCTAAACCTCATCAACAAGAAGCTTTGTGGAGACAGCATAAAGTAAGTGCCAGGCTTGGAGGAGAAAGACCTGCCTTGGAATTCTTTTTCAGACATTTCTTGGTAGTGATATCCCAAATCTGTTTCCCCATCAATGAACTGAGGAGGTGCAATTCATGGACTTGTAGGTCCCTTCCAGGAATCATCTAGTGTAGTGTTCTTTCTTTTCTAAAATGTAATGGTTCTCTGGGAGCAGGTTTCTCGGGGAGGTTTTCTGGAGGAAGCCTTCGTTTCAGTTCAGATCAATAATCACCTCATATGCAGCCAGGAGTTAAAATCCAGTCTTATATAGTCTCTTCCAAAATAGCCAGTAAGATTTCTTTGGTTCTGAGAGCTCTTGTTGCTACTCCTTTGTCTCTTTAGCTTCAACTTCAGCCTCCAGCTCCCTCTGAATCCTGGCTCTGAATCTCCCGACTGAATTCTGGCTCTCAATCTCCCCAACTGACTCCTCCACTCACTCCTCACTTATGAATCTCCCGAAGTCCCCTCACTGATGCTCCAACAGCTTCTTATATATGATCTCTTAAAGGTGTGAACCCAGAGGCTGACTCCTCCTCCAAGAGTGGGATTGTGGGAGGTGTAAATTCACAAGTTACAAAGCTAATTTTGTGAATCTCCCCTACTTGTGAACTCCAATGTGTGAGCTCTAATGTGTAAACTCTCTTAAAGGTGTGAGCTCCAATGTGTGAACCAATTACCTAAGCATTGTTTCTATCAATTCCATTGAGTTAAAACCTTGTTTCAAGTTCTGGCTCATAACATCTCTTGCTTTCTTTTGATTTAGAACATAAGGTGGTTATGACTTCCCTGACTTCTCAAGGAGGTGAGAACCCCCCAAAAAGGTGATCATGCCTTCCCTGACTGCCCAAAAAAGAAGTGAAAACAGCATAAAAAGAAAGTGGTCACACCCTTCCTGACATGTCAAGAAGGGAGATGAAAACACCAAAGGAAATGGGAAATCAAATCAGATTAGTGGGTTTCTAAAGAGGCTCACTTGAAATAGGTATACATAAATCCATCAATATGGGAGGTATTTTACATAATTACATAAATTACATAAGCACATAGCAATATAACACAGGCTAGTAGTGATGGAACAAATAACATGAATCAACATGAAGAATTTATACATGTCCGTAAGTTTTAGAAATAGTCCAAAAGGAATCCATTGTCCATCAGTTCATGTGCCAGGAATCCAATAATTCCTGCAAGCTTTGAAGTATTGCAATAGTCTCATCAACAATTTTTCATCTCAAGGAATCCAATGATTCTTGCTGGTTTTCAAGTCCTTGCAACAGTCTCATTGTCAGCCATGCTCTTTCAATGTCAGATGTTTCTTAAATATTCTCCTTTCTTTTGAGGTTTTTCTCTCTTTCTGTCTCTCTCCAGGTACTCATTGCCACCCATTTGTTTCCTTCTCATCTGTTTCCTTCTCTATCTGTCAGATACAGTTAACCCAGGCAGTATCGGACAGCTCACATGCGGGCGCTCAGAGGCTCGGAGGGGGCTGTCCCACAACCTCACAACACTCCAATTGCCAACCTTCTGGCTGAGTTGCAGCTGATTTGGGGAAGTCCTTCCACAGCTATACTAACTATAACCAATGTAGAAAGACTTATACACAAAAGGGAGCTCTTATTGTACATCAGAGAAGCCACACTGGAGAGAAACCTTATGAATGTAACCAATGTGGAAAGACTTTTACAAAAAAGGGAACTATTCCTATACATCAGAGAATCCACACTGGAGAGAAACCTTATGAATGTAAGCAATGTGGAAAGACTTTTACATGGAAGAATAGTTTTATTCAACATCAGAGAATGCACACTGGAGAGAAACCTTATGAATGTAACCACTGTGGAAAGACTTTTACACAAAAGGGAGCTCTTACTGTACATCAGAGAATCCACACTGGAGAGAAACCTTATGAATGTAACCAATGTGGAAAGACTTTTGCATGGAAGAATAATTTTATTAAACATCAGAGAATCCACACTGGAAAGAAACTTTATTAATAAACAGTGTGGAAAGGCTTTTACCAAAAGGGAAACTCTTAATGTACATCAGAGAATCCACACAGGGGAGAAACCTTACTTAGACAAATTTCTTATAATAAATATACCTAGTTGAAAAAGATAAATCCCTCAATGGTTATATTATAGGTAGATATATATATATATATATATATATATATATATATATATATATATATATATATATATATATATATGCAAGCATAAAGCTCGAGCTCTCTCTCTGCATCTGGCACTTTCTTTCTTTCCTTTCCCTTTCTTATTCTCTCTAGCTCTGGTTCTGTCTCTCTCTCTCTCTCACGGTCTCTTTTTCTGTCTCTGTCACTTTGTCTCTCCCCTTCCTCCCTCCCTCTCTTCCCCTCTCCATCTGGCACTTCCTTAATCGCCCTTCTCTTTCTTGTTCACTCTCTGGCTCTGGTTCTGTCTCTCTCTGCCTTTTTTCATGCTATTTCTTTTAATCATTTATTTTCCTTCTTTCTCTTTCAGTCTCTGTCTTCCCCTCTCTCACTGTTTTTGTCTGTCTCTGTTTTTTTCATTCTCTCTTTTTTATGTTTTTATATATTTCAAAACATGCAAAGTGCCTTTTCATTATTCACCCTTGCAAAATTTCCACAGCTCCACCTAATACTCCGGTCCCAAAGCCTGACTTGTGCCAACATGACTGTGAAGACTCCGGCTTATTGCATCAAACATGCGTCCTTTCCCTTCCCTTCTCTTGTATCTTTGTATTGTTACTTCTACTCTTACGTGTTTTATACATATATGTATTTTTAGAAAATCTCTACAGGGGCTTAAGGCATAAATATAAGTACACTCAGCCTTATTAATAAAAAGGGGGATAGGTTAGGGATGTTTCCGTCCCTGAGAATTGCCATGTGCTCCATGATGGCTGGGAGGGAGGGCCCAGGAGCTAAAAAGGGGCTAAAGCTTTGAGTCCATGAGAGACAGACAGACACAGACAGACACAAGATCTTGCACTCTCTTGCTCGTGTTTCCTGCTAACCCCTCCTGAGATTACCAGTAAAGAAAGGCCGTTTTCCACCTCAAGATCAGCTCATCTTCCTGTGTGTCCGAGAGTATCCCAAAGACGGGTACGTATGGCCCTGGCAATCTAGAATAGTGTGCACAGACAGTCCAGCACACTAGAGAAAAGGAAAGATTTAGAAATCCTTTGGAATTGCAAACAGTCTAAAAGAGCAATGAATTTCTCAATTGTTCAGATGTGAAATAATTGAATGAAGTAAATAAGACATAAAATATGGATTACCCATATACCACAAATAAAGATGTGGTAAAGAAGAAATCAAAATGAATTTTTAAAAAAATGGAACAGCAAATTTTTTATACAAGTTGTTCCCAAATATCAGAATCTTTGATCAAGTGAATCCTATGCTTATAGTGGAAATGGAAGAAAATGAGAAGGAAAACCATCAAAATCCAAATGCATTCGCCAAATTGATGTTGTACATATATAGATAGTTGGAAATACAGATGACCTCTCCCAAGTATCAGAATATTCTCAGATCTGACCTGCCTCTCAATATATGGTCCATTCATATATGGTTGGCATCTCAATTGATTTTCATGATTCTTGTCCTCCCAGGATTCTATAGTTTGTAGGGGTCTCTTTAGAGTATGTTTTTTTTTTTTTTTTAAACAGAGGAAAGTAGTTTCCTCCTGATTTGTTGCTTAATTGATCAAAAAAGTCTCCATTCTAAATGTTCTTTTCTGTAATGAAATAATATGATTGAAAAAATGAAAGCCATTATAAATAAAGGCACATTTTGCTCATGATAACATCATGCCCAGAGTGACCTCAGGCACTTAGTAGAACAACAGATAATAGTACTTCATTTGGTTGGAAACTGTCTCCTATCACTCAGTGCAGTCTAGATTCTGATGAATATCTCTTTAGAATCCTTTTCATGTTTTCATAAGATAAAACTTTATTCCAGATTCCCAGAAAACAAAATATATATTTTCTTTAGCTTTGTTTTCTTTTATGTGATGACATATAACTTTTTCTCCCAGAGAATTTAGGGTTAGGGTTAGAGTCAGCTCTTCATGAACTTTTGAAGCATTGTGTTCAGAACATATCATTTATATCAGTTCTGCTGAGGAAGAAATTTTTCACCACCCTCTTGCTCTTTTCTACAGATCCATCTATTTCATAGATAAAACATAAAATTTCTTCCCAATTCCACAAGGAGATTCATTTCATGATAAGACAATTCTTAGCTTTATTCCAACTCCTCCTAAAAATGCTTTTTCTCAAAATTCAATCAGGCTCTTAAATGACAAGAGTTGCCTCTGGCAGATAGCAGACTGGATTAAAAGTCAGAATCCTATAATATGTTGTTTACAGGAAACACATTTGAAGCAGAATAATACATACAGAGTAAAGGTAAAAGGCTGGAGCAGAATCTACTCTGCTTCAGGTGAAGTCAAAAAAGCAGGGGCAGCCATCCTCATCTCAGATCAAGCAAAAGCAAAAATTGATTAAATTAAAAGAGATAAGGAAGGGCACTATATCTTGCTAAAGGGTAGCATAGACAATGAAGCAATATCAATACTAAACATATATGCACCAAGTGATATAGCATTTAAATTTCAAAAGAAGTTAAGAGAGCTGCAAGAAGAAACAGACAGCAAAATTGTAAATAGTGGGAGATCTCAACCTTGTACTCTCAGAAGTAGATAAATAAAACCACAAAACAAATAAGAAAGAAGTAAAAGAGGTAAATAGAACAGTAGAAAAGTTAAGTATGATAGATATTTGGAGAAAACTAAATGGAGACAAAAAGAACTACACTCTCTTCTTGGCAGTTCTTGGAACTTATACAAAAACTGACCATATATTAGGACATAAAGACCTTACATTCAAATGCAGAAAGGCAAAAATAATAAATGCATCCTTTTCAGATCACAATGCAATAAAAATTACAGTCAATACAAAGCCAGGGGAAAATAGACCAAAAAGAAATTGGAAAATAAATAATCTCATCCTAAAGAATAAACGGGTGAAACACCAAATCATAGATACAATTCATAATTTCATCCAAGAGAATGACAATAATGAGACAACAAAACAAAATTTGTGGAATGCAGCCAAAGCAGTAATAAGGGGAAATTTTATATCACTAAATACTTACTTGCATATAATAGAGAAAGAAAGATTCAATCAGTTGGGCTTGCAAATAAAAAAGCTAGAAAAAGAGCAAATTAAAAACCCCAGTCAAATGCCAAACTTGAAATTCTAAAAATAAAAGGAGAGATTAATAAAATGGAAAGTAAAAAAAAAAATGAATTAATAAATAAAACTAAGAGTTAGTTTTAGTAAAACAACAACAACAACAAAATAGCTAAGCCTTTTGTTAATTTGGTTAGAAAAATCAAAGAGGAAAATCAAATTATTAGTCTCAAAAATGAAAAGGGAGAACTTTCCATCAATGAAGAGCAAATCAGAGCAATAATTAGGAGTTACTTTGCCTAACTTTATGCCAATAAATTTGATAACCTAAATGAAATGGATGAATACCATCAAAAATATAAGATGCCCAGATTAACAGAGGAAGAAGTAAATTGGTTAACAGTCCCCTTTTAGAAAAATAGAACAAGCTATTAATCAACTCCCTAAGAAAAAGTCCCAGGACCAGATGGATTTATTTACATGTGAATTCTACCAAATATTTAAAGAACAACTAACTCCAATCCTATATAAATTATTTGAAAAAATAGGGATTGAAGGAGTCCTACCAAATTCCTTTTAGGTATCATGGTACTGATACCTAAACTATATAGGATGAAAACAGAAAGAAAATTATAGACCAATCTCCTTAATTAGCAGTGATGCAAAAATCTTAAATAAAACATTAGCAAAATGTTTAAAGAAAATCATCCCCAGGATAATATACCATGACCAAGTAGGATTTATACCAGGAATGCAGGGGTGGTTCAATATTGGGGAAACTATTAACACAATTTACTATAACAATAACCAAATTAACAAAAGTCATATGATCACCTCAATATATGCAGAAAAAGCATTTGATAAAATCCAACACCCATTCCTATTAAAAACACTAGAGATTATAGAAATAAATGGACTTTTCCTTAAAATAGTCAGTAGCATCTATTTAAAATCATCAGTAACCATCACGTGTAATGGTGATTAACTGTAATTATTCCCAGTAAAATCAGGAGTGAAACAAGGTTGCCCACTATCACCATTACTATTCAGTATTATATTAGAAATGTTAGCTTCTGCAATAAGAGATGAAAAAGAGATGAAAATAATTAGAGTACATAGTGAGGAACCAAATTATAGCTTTTCGCAGATGATATGATGGTATACTTAGAGAACCCCAGAGATTCTACTAAAAAGCTATTAGAAATAATCCACAGCTTTAGCAAAGTTTCAGGATACAAAATAAATCCACATAAATCCTCAGCATTTTTATAGATCACTACAAAATGCAACAGCAAGACACATAAAGAGAAATTAGATTTAAAATAGCTGTTGATAATATAAAATAATTGGGAATCTCTATCTACCAAGGGAAAGTCAGAAACTATATGAGCAAAACTACAAAACACTTTCCACACAAATAAAGTCAGATCTAAGCAATTGAAAAAATATTAAGTGTTCTTGGATAGTTCTAGCAAATATATTAAAGATGGAATACTACCTAAACTAATCTATTTATTTAATGCTATACTAATCATACTCCCAAGAAACTAGTTTAATGATCTAGAAAAAATAACAACAAAATTCATCTGCAAGAAGAAAAGGTCAAGAATTCAAGGGAACTAATGAAATCTTTAAAAATCAAATAATGATGACCTAACTGTATCTGATCTAAAACTATATTATAAAGCAGCGGTCACAAAACCATGTGGTATTAGCTAAGAAATGAACTAGTTGATCCTTGTAATAGGTTAGGTTCACAGGACAAAATGGTCAATAACTATAGCAATCTAATGTTTGACAAACCCAAAGAGCCCAACTTTTGGGATAAGAATTCACTATTTGACAAAAACGGCTGGGAAAATTGGAAATTGCTATGGCAGAAACTAGGCATGAACCCGCACTTAACACTGTACACCAACATAAGATCAAAATGGATTCATGATCTAGGCATAAAAAATGAGATTATAAATAAATTGGAAGCACATAGGATAGTTTCCCTCTCAGACCTGTGGAGGAGGAAGGAATTTGTGACCAAAGAAGAACTAGAGCTCATCATTGATCACAAAATAGAAAATTCTGATTATATCAAATTGAAAAGTTTTTGTACAAACAAAACTAATGCAGACAAGATTAGAAGGGAAGCAATAAACTGGGGAAACATTTTTGGAGTCAAAGGTTCTGATAAAGGCCTCATTTCCAAAATATATAGAGAATTGACTCTAATTTATAAGAAATCAAGCCATTCTCCAATTGATAAATGGTCAAAGGCTATGAACAGACAATTCTCAGATGAAGAAATTGAAATTATTTATAGACATATGAAAATATGCTCCAAATCATTATTAATCAGAGAAATGCAAATTAAGACAACCATACACCTGTCAGATTGGCTAAGATGATAGGAAAAGATAATGACAAATGTTGGAGTAGATGTGGGAAAACCAGGACACTGATACTTTGTTGGTGGAGTTGTGAACAGATTCAACCATTCTAGAGAGCAGTTTGGAACTATGCTCAAAAAATCATCAACTTGTGCATACCCTTTGATCCAGCAGTGTTACTACCGGGCTTATATCCCAAAGAGATATCAAAGAAGAGAAAGGGACATATATGTGATAAAATGTTTATGGCAGCCCTCTTTGTAGTGACTAGAAACTGGAAAATGAATGGATACCCATCAATTGGAGAATAGACGAATAAATTGTGGTATATGAATGTTATGGAATATTATTGTTCTGTAAGGAATGACCAGCAAGATGAATACAGAGAGGCCTGGAGAGACTTACATGAACTGATGCTAAATAAAATGAGCAGAACCAGTAGATCATTATACACTTTAACAACAATACCATATGAGTGTCAACTCGGATGGAAGTGGCTATCTTCAACAATCAGAGGATGCAAATCAGTTCCAATTGATCAATAATAAACAGAACCAGCTACACTCAGCAAAAGAACACTGGGAAATGAGTGTGGACCACAACATAGCATTTACACTCTTTCTGTTATTGTTTGCTTCCATTTTTGTTTTTCTTCCCAAGTTATTTTTACCTAGTTTCTAAATCTGATTTTTTTGTGCAATAAGAGAACTGTATAAATAGGTATACATATATTGTATTTAACATATGCTTTAATATATTTAACATGTAGGGAACTGCTTGCCATCTAAGGGAGGAGTGGAGGGAAGGAAGGGAAAAGTTGGAACAGAAGTTTTTGCAAGGGTAAATGTTGAAAAATTACCCATGTATATGTTTTGACAATAAAAAGCTATAATACAAACAGAAAAAAAAGAGTTGTCTTTGATACACATAAATGTGATAACCCTTGAGTAAATGACTTCTCTGTATTTCAGTATCTTCCTGTAAATTGAAGAAGGTTGGACTTTGAAGTATCTTTCAATTCTATATCTCATGACTTTTGGTGGTTTAAGAATTAATGACATTGAAAGACATGGCTATGGAGTTCATCCAGTACGGGTTGGACCTCTTGAACCTGCCTCAGAAAGAGATGTACAAGAAGATCATTTTGGAGAATACCTGAAACCTGGTCTCCCTAGCTAAGGACATTTCCCTTAGTAAGTCTGAATCTGGAGCCAAATGAATATCTTTATTCCCTAGTGTTCTGAGTTAGGAGGATTTATCAGCGACCAGAAAGGGAAAAGTGCTGGTCTTCTGTGTCCTAGAAACATTGTCCTTCAGGCTGGTTTTCCTGTAAAATATCTTTGCATTGTGTGATAGGAACCTGAACTCTTCCTCTCTTGTTCCTGTGAAGAGAGAGGGAAATTGTTCCCTTTCCTGAAGTTGTGTTCCCTTTAAGAAACTGTATTTTCCGTTTGATCTGGGATCCCTTTGGAATCTCAACCCCTCCTGGGGAAGGCATATCCCCCCCCCTTCCCCCCCCCCCCCCCCCCCCCCCCCCCGATAAGGTATCTTTCCGAGATGCCAGACCCTTTGATTCAATGAGAAATCCTGGTCAAAAAGGAATTTGAAGTGTGGTTAATTCCAATAGGTGAGCTGGGATGAAACTTAATAAGGATCTAAGCCTGGGACCCTCAGCTCCTGAAGCGCCAAGATTCCTTTAAAAGGGCACTTTCTGGACTGGCATCTTGCAGATGGCCCAAATATTTTGCTAGGACTCTGTGCGCTGAGCATTCTGTCAGGGCCAAAACTCCATTTCCAAATAGAAGTCTGCCACTACAGAAGTCAGTCCCTTAGCAATCTGATTTCTATCCAACAATAAACTTTCATTTTGTAACTGATAATTGGGGAATAAGTGAATTATTTCACTTTTAAACCTGCAGCCTATTAAAGGGGATTGTAACAATTCTCTTACTGCCACTAACTTCATGACCACCAAGAATTGAGGGCATTCAAATATCATCTGCAGCTGCCTCTTACTAATTCTAGGTAATTCTTGCTAATTCTAAATTAAGGTCCAAGGTCAAACCAGTATAGAAGCATCTCAAATACAGAACTAATCTCAGAGGTTATTTCACTACATCTCTATCTGCACATGAATTTCATCTTTCAATGGCCTGAAATTTGCTCAAGCAGATGTTCCTTACAGCCTAATCCTCTGTGGCATGGGTCTAGTATTTGGAATATTATTCTTTCTAACAAGCATCAGTTTGAACTGAAATCACCTGGTTGACCCTAATATAGGAAGTTGGTCCACAATTTCCCTTCCCTATTGCCCTCAAATATCAGCACAAGCAATAGGAAAGGAATAGAAGGGAATAAGCATTTATTTTCACTTACTATTTTTCAGGTGCGGTATGCTTTCTTTATAATACAATAACAATAATATTGTTTAAGAACAATATTCAGCACATAAATCATTTTGACCTTAATTGCCCAAATTAATGATGAATGATAAATGATAATGATAAAGGAAAAAACATGCTATTTGCATATGAATGATAGCCAACTCTAGGGTGTGTGAAGGCAGAGGAAAGGAAAGAAAACAATTTGATAAATTTATTGTCTAATTTAAAAAACGGCAAATCGTGCAGTAGAGATTTACAGTTTTATGTGCAATCATCTTTTTTTAATTGTACTATATTATAGAAATACTTGTTTTGTTCCAAAATTTAAAAAGAAAACTAAATATTATGTCACCTTATCTTCAAAACAACCTTCCAAGTTAGGTGATATTATTCTCCCCAGTCAAGAGTTGAGGAAATTGAGGCAAACAGAGTTTAAGTGCTTGCTAAGGGGCACAGAGGTAGGAACTGTCAGAAGCTTGATTTAAGCTGAGGCACTTCTGATTCTATGCCCAGGTTTCTTCATTGTGCTACCAGCTCCCCTTACCGTCTAAATAACGGAAAACATTGATATGAATAATCTTCTTTGAAGAAGATGCCCTGAAACCAAGGTCTCTATTGGTCAGGTTTGAGGCTGCCCTGGCCCAATATTACTCGTTTGTCTAGGTGTTGGATTAGGACTCTCTTCCAGAATGAAGCCGGACAGGATAGGAGGCAGGATATGGGAAAAGGGGTTTGGCTTTGTCTTACTTGTGCCCAAGAGAACCATGTAGGTGGCAACAACAAGGTTGTGTGATGATTAGTTCTAATGGCTCTTATCAGTAATGTGGTGATTCAGGCAAATTCCATTAGGCTTGTGCTGGACAGAGCCATCTGTTGGGACTGAAAGTGGATCATAATATAGTCTTTGTTGTTATTTGATTGCTTGTTTTTTTTTTTTTCTTTTTGATCATATTTTTCTTGTGCAGCATGATAAATGCGGAAACATGCAGGTGAACAATTGCATATGTTTAACATATACTAGATTACTTTCTCCCAGAGGAGGGAGTGGAGAAAGAAAGGAAGAAAAATTTGGAATACAAGGCGTTGCAAGGGTGAATGTATCTCTTTTGAAAATTTGGCAAATAAATAAAATTTGAAAAAAACAAATGGAAATATTTTGAAACATATTAAAAATAATATACAGAATAATGTGGCATGTTCTATTTTGGGTTAAATAAGCACTAATTGTTATGGGCCAGAACTCCGTACTTGAAACAAGGATTCTTACAAGGTGTTAAGTTGGTGGAGTTGATAAGACAAGGGTTCCCTACTTTAGCGAGGTGATGGATAGTTCTCTAATTCAGTAGCTGTACTTAGCACTTGATAGAGTTCTACAAGAGTCACACCTAGGATAAGGTCATTATACCAGCGAGTATCAGCTGGGACAAACTCAGCCAGATTTTAGACTATTTCTTAGCAGGGGCGTCCTGGGCTGGTCAATGAGTCTGTTTCCCCATCTGTAAAATGAGGACGCGCACTCTGGGCCCGGTGGGTCCCTTCCAGTGACCATGTGGGATCCTACCAGAAGTCACTGTTTGGGATTTGGGGGCTTGGAATTCTCCCGAAAGTGACCAAAGGGATAAGGTGACCCAAGAGGAGCTTCTCTCTGCGAGTCGGCAAACCCTGAAGGGCTGCCACGTGCCAGGCTCCGGGCTAAGCACCAGGAGCAAAAGCAGGAGCAAGGGGCGCCCCCTGCTGTCCCGGAGGTCACAGACTGGTGGCGCAGCCACCACCCCAACAAGGAGACAGAGACCCGCTGCGGGCCCCGCTGTGCACAGGACACACGGGAACTCAGTGGAGTGATTTACTACCCACTAGTTAGGGAGGAGGATAGCGGCTTAAGGAGAGGAGAATTCTGGGAGGGAAGAGTCAAAATCCAATAGAATAATGGCTAGCGGAGGGAGTAATACTTATGGAGGAGGAGAGAGGAATTCTGATCCAAGGCACTTAATTCTTCTTCCTTGTTCTCGCTCCTCAGCATATCTAATGCTTGTGTGGGAAAAGGAGCAGAACTCATAGATTCTAAAGTAGATCCAGCCTTACAGGGCTCAGTTTCAGCTTCTCCGGAGTCACGAGATTTTAGGTAAGGCCTGGACTGGATTCCATTGTCCCACGCAGGGAGTGGCTGGAGAAGCTGTACATCACCTTGTCCACCACATGCCACTGACCAACTGGGGGGACACTAGACTTATGTGACCAATCACAACACACAGAGGGTGGGATTTTGCAGGTTCTTTGTCTGAAATGTATAAAAGCTGTAAGCATTTTAAAGGCTCTGGCCCTATCCCGCTGCAGAATTTTGCTGGCAGACCAGGGTGGGGTCCGCTTCTCCAGATTCTAAGAAATGATTCTGCTTTCTACCAGTGATCTCTGAGTAGCCAATTTGGGTAGGTCTTTTTGTCCCAAACATGCTGAATTTAAGAGTAGTTTCCCTTAAGGAATGGTCTGCTTGCAGAGGGTTAAAGTTACTTAGGAAAAATTAAATACAAAGCAGTCATGATTTATGATTGAAGGAGGTGAGGTGAGATCTTTCAAGACAGTGTGAAAATCGAGTAAGGCTTCATCTACTTCAGAGTTTGAGTAGGCCTGAAGGGCTTTGAGCATTGATCCAATAGCATACCTAACTCCCCTTCCTGCTATCCTCCCATGACATCGTTTTCTCCCTATTTCAATCAAATGTGGGCAACTATGTACTTATTGGTCAAGTTCAATCTCTTGGATAGTTCCCTGTTTAGAATGTGAGGCCCTCAGCCAATGAGGATGAGGGTCAGTGGTGGGAGGGAGCATTTGCGTTAGGGATTTGTTGTGCCACAGTTCCCTTGTGATGTCCAGACCCAGTGTCTCCAATTGTCCTATTTAGTTACTCTGCCTCAGGTTATAACTTTCCCTCTTAAATTTGATCGGATACAGGTCTGTCTATTTTGGATGTCATTAGAATATCAGTAACCCCATCCAGGCACCTCCCCCATTATGTCATTGTTCTTGTTACCCTATAAAAATCTTGCTGTCCCGATACTCAGTGCCGGATTCTTTGAGAACATAGTCTCCTTCAGCCCTGGGACCAACCAAGGATCCATTTGGTCCCAGTAAATCTCTCCATTTAATAAACTATTAAATTGTTCTCTAATCTCTACCTTGCTCAGTTTCTCCGGCATTACACATTTTTTTAAAAATAACTTTTTATTGATAGAACTCATGCCAGGGTAATTTTTTACAACATTATCCCTTGCACTTGCTTCTGTTCTGATTTTTCCTCTCCCTCCCTCCACCCCCTCCCCCAGATGGCTAGCAGTCCTTTACATGTTGAATAGGTTACAGTATATCCTAGATACAATCTATGTGTGCGGAACCGAACAGTTCTCTTGTTGCACAGGGAGAATTGGATTCAGAAGGTAGAAATAACCCGGGAAGAAAAACAAAAATGCAAGCAGTTTATATTCATTTCCCAGTGTTCTTTCTCTGGGTGTAGCTGCTTCTGTCCATCTTTGATCAATTAAGGCTCTCTTTATCGAAGAGATCCACTTCCATCAGAATACATCCTCACATAGTATCATTGTTGAGGTATATAATGATCTCCTGGTTCTGCTCATTTCACTTAGCATCAGTTCCTGTAAGTCTCTCCAAACCTCTCTGTATTCATCCTGCTGGTCATTCCTTACAGAGCAATAATATTCCATAACATTCCTATACCACAATTTACCCAGCCATTCTCCAGTTGATGGGCATCCATTCATTTTCCAGCTTCTAGCCACTACAAACAGGGCTACCACAAACATTGTGGCACATACAGGTCCCTTTCCCTTCTTTATGATCTCTCTGGGATATAAGCCCAGTAGAAACACTGCTGGGTCAAAGGGTCTGCACAGTTTGATAACTTTTTGAGCATAGTTCCAAATTCCTCTCCAGAATGGCTGGATGTATTCACAACTCCACCAACAATGTATCAGTGTCCCCGTTTTCCCACATCCCCTCCAACATTCCCCATTATCTTTCCCTGTCATTCTAGCCAATCTGACAGGTGTGTAGTGGTATCTCAGAGTTGTCTTAATTTGCATTTCTCTGATTAACAATGATTTGGAGCATATTTTCATATGTCTATAAATAGTTTCAATTTCTTCCTCTGAGAATTGTCTGTTCATATCCTTTGGCCATTTATCAATTGGAGAATGGTTTGATTATAAATTAGAGTCAATTCTCTATATATTTTGGAAATGAGGCCTTTATCAGAACCTTTTATTATAAAAATGTTTTCCCAGTTTATTGCTTCCCTTCTAATCTTGTCTGCATTTGTTTTGTTTGTACAAAAACTTTTCAATTTGATGTAATCAAAATTTTCTATTTTGTGGTCAATAGTGATCTCTAGTTCTTCTTTGGTCATAAATTCCTTCCTCCTCCACAGTTCTGAGAGGTAAACTATCCTATGCTCTTCCAATTTATTTATCATCTCATTCTTTATGCCTAGGTCATGAACCCATTTTGACCTTATCTTGGTGTAGTGTTAAGTGTGGGTCAACCGGCATTACACATTAAAGTGTTAACCCTGCCGGGCAGGAGGTGCTTCCTCCATTGTCTGCTGGAGAGCGCATAATAAACTTTGCTTAACTTCCAGAGATCTCTCCAGCTCTTTTGTTAAATGTGACCCCTCACCATTTCTGAGCCTTACACGGTTACAAATGGTGTATAAACCCCTCCCCCCACGCCCGCCCCGCCCCGCCCCCCATTTTCACAAGAGCCTTTTGCTGCCAAACGTTCAGAGCGTGGGATCCCTTACTTCGGGTTATTCTGCTGAGGCAGTTTCCGCAGGGGGGAGGGGGCGGAGGGGGGAAAGGGGGCGAGGGGGGGATCTTTCTGCTAAGAAGGAGGAGGGGGCGAGTGTGGGAGGGGAGGAAGTGACGGAGGCCGCGGGGAGGAGGAGCTCTCAGGGAGGAGCAGCCTGGAGGGGGGTGTTGCCCAGGTGCGATTTGGGCACTGAGGAGGACTTGGGAGTCTGGGAGGAGTTTAGGGCCGAAGGTCTTTGCGTGTTGGGGGCAGGACTAAGGTAGGAGAGGCACTGGGAGGCCTAAAGGGCAGAGCCTCCGTGTGATTGGAGGAAAGGGCTCAACCGTCCTGGGGGAGGGAAGGGGCGGAGTTCTTGGGACAGGAAGATCCTCCCATACCGGGGTGACAGGAAGCAGGAAGTGTGCGTTTAGATCCCTCTCCGTTCCCTGCAGCCTCAAATCTTCTGCCTTCCTTGGAAGTTCCCGTGTGTCCCCTTTCCCCCGGGAGCTCAGATCTCTCCCCTTTTCCCCCGGGAGCTCAGATCTCTCCCCGTTTCCCCCGGGAGCTCAGATCTCTCCCCGATTTCCCCGGGAGCTCAGATCTCTCCCCGTTTTCTCCGGGAGCTCGGATCTCTCCCCCTTTTTCCCAGGGATCACGCGACACTCAGGAAGCCAGGTCTGTGTTTGCAGCTCCCAGGTAGGTCTGAGCCTGCGTCCCCCATAATTCCTGCTTCCATGGCTGCCCTTGCCTTGGAGTCTCCTCTTCTGAACTCGTGGTACGTGGCCTCCGGGGCTACCAGGAGCTCAGCTTTCTACCATGGCTGTCTGTTGGATGAGCCCCCCCACCCCTAAACCTTTTCCAGACTCCCAGTCACTTCCCACATTTGGCCAGATTTCCCATTGGCTCACACTTTCCCACTTTCCCAGACTTCAGACTTTGTCCTAAGAAATCCAGGAGTTCTAATTAAAGCCTTCTAATCAGCCTAAGCTCTCCCCGGAGTTCCCAGCAGTCCTTCCTAGGTAGACCCCGGCACAGCTTTTCTGCTTTCCCCGGCTCAGCGGTCCGTCCGGAGCACTTCTCTCCCCCCAGCGGCCCTGACCTCACCACGGACTGTCCTGGCCTGTCTTGCCTCCCTCCCCTGCTCCCCAAACCTCCTGCTTCCTTGCCCCTCCCCCCGAGCCCTCAGAGTTGATCCCAGACCGGAGTTAGTCTCCCAGGCTCTTACTTTCCCCGATCTTGCCCTGGAGGCGCCATTCCAGAGCCCCGCCCTTCTCCCCCTTCCCAGGCCCCTCCCTCCCCCACAAAGCAGTCAGGCTATTGGCTGGAACGGGCATGTGGGTGTTAGTTCTGTTGAAGGAGGCGGAGGACCCGGGGCAAGGAGAGCTCTGACTCGGAGCCCTGGAGGCTGACAGGTCTCCTCCCCTCGGGACTCCCGAAGCCCCTTGTGCCTCTGGGCTCTCTGTGGGAGGAGGGGGAGAGGAGGGAGGAGAAGAGGAGTAAAAGATGGAGGGGAGCACTCTTCCTCTTCAGACCTCCTTCCTCTCCGATCCTGACCCTCCTGCATTGTTTCTCCCCCCCTTGGGCAGGGGGGTTAAGGGACTTGCCCAGGGTCACAGCCGCGTGAAGCTGTTCGGTTCCTCATTTGAACCGGGGCCCTCCTGAGCTCCGGGCTGGTGTTCTATGCACCGCAAGCCCTAGCGCCCCCTCCTGCACTGCTCTGAAGGGGGCAGTCTCTCCCCTGGGGACCAGGCCAGGGCCTTTGTACCTCCGGGAGGACTCACCCCCCAGGAGTCCCTGCAGGCTTTCCTCCTGCTGACAGAAGGGGGAAAGGCCTCTCCTCCTCCGGGAGGCTTCTCCCTCTCCTGCTTCTTGGGAGCAAGGCCTGGCCCAGGCAGGGATTGGGTCAAAGACAGACGCCAAAAGTGGGGAGAAGTTAGAAGAGCTTTACTGGCAGGGCCCCAGAGAGCGTCTCCCAGCTGGGAGCCCCGAGCAGTCAGCCGGGGACCAGGAGGAGGGGAAGCCGGGCTTCTCTCTGCAGAGGCAAAGGAGGGAGGGGCTCTCCTGGAGCTCCGGCCTGTCCCTTGGGGTCAGAGAGGCTTAGAATTAAAGCCCCCCAAGGGGAGGTGTGACCTCTGTTTGTAAGCACTTTGGCTCTTGTCACTTGTGTGGGTCCTTCAAGGGTGGGAGCAACAGGACCCTGAGGTTACGACCAGGGACCAGAGGGAGGAACGTGACAAAATGGAGTCACTTTGGTTGCTTTGCTACCTCCACAGGGAGCCAGGAGCCAGAGGGAATGGGCCCTGGGAGCCTCGGACCTCCTCTCCAGGTGAGTGCCGTCCTTCCCCAGACCCGACCAACATCCGCAGTCCCAGCCATTTCTACAGACAGGGAGGATGGGCTGTGGAGCTGGCAGGGCCCGAGGGATGGGTCATTTCCTTACAAAACAGGGGGAACACAGTAGTCACAGCCCTGCCCTGCCCAGCTGAGTCCTTGGGCCCCTGGCATCTGGGGCACTGAAACACACCCCCCTGTTGGGGGGTTATTACATTACAGAGGATGGGGAGGTCCTCCCCTTACTTCATGAGGAAGCTCCATTCCCCAGGGATCAGATCTGCTCTCTTTGGGCCCGCCCAGCCCCCTCCCCACCCAGAGCCTCTCCTCCTCCTCTTGGTCTCCTGTGACCGAGCTCCCCTGAAGCTCCTGAAGCACAATTTCTCATGGTTACAACTACATAACATCTCTCCAGGGGTCAGCACCATGTCCTCAAGAAGCCTCAGGAACTGACTGATCAGTGTTCCTCTGTGTGCCTGTGTACATGTACACCCTCACACTCACACACACTCACACACACACTCACACACACACAAACACTCACACACATACACACACACACTCACACACACACACACTGACACACACATACACACTCACACACACACACTCACACACACACATTCACACATACATACACACACTCCACACTCACACACACACTCACACACTCACATTCACACACACACTCAGACTCACACACACACACACTCACACACACACACACACACACTTGCACCCACCCAAGTTCCACTGTCTCACTTTTTCACCAGCTCTCCCTTCACTGGGAACACAAATAAAACCAAACAGTCACACAAGGTCCAGTCCGTCTGCACAATGACAAGACCCACTTGCTGAAGGCCTCTTTCTCCTTCAGCACCAGGGCCCACCCTCCTTGAGGGGCAGCAGCAGCAGCGAGATTCCTCCCTGCTCCTCAGCGTCCTGGTCTTTGTGCTAAGCCGAGGCCGCTGCCACAGGGGGCCCTTCCCTCCCATGCCTTCCCCGTCACACACAGACACGTGTGACTCCCCTGCAGCCACATGTCTACGGACACAGGAGCTCTGATCAGTGCCTCAGGCCCCTTTACCCCTCAGACAGAACAAGACACATTCAGGCACATCCTTTGACTTTGTTTGGCTCAGGACTGATCCCTCCCTTCATCTCTCCTCCCCATGACTCCTCCCCCTTTTTCTCCCCCCTTTTCACTGGGGAGTACATTGCACTCCTCCATTCATCCTTCTATGTCATTTATTCTTCCTTCCTTTGACTACAGAACTTCGGATGTCCCCATTCCTTTGTTTGTGGAGACGTCTACCTGATGACCCTCCTTGCCAAAAGTAACATTTCCCAGCCCTCCTTTCTCTCCACCCACTTCCCCTCTTTCCAGTCTCTCCTTAAGATCATGGAGACATGACAGACATTTCCAACTTTCCTCTACTTTGATTCCTTATGTGAGTCCAAAGAGGGATCTAAGTGGACTCCTGTCATCTCACTATGGTTGCATATAACTGGTTTGTCCTTTTATTTTGAGTCCCTGGAGCAAGTTCATTCAGGATTATTTTTTGTATTTCTCTTCACTTGTGTCTGAACTTACAAAGTTTTTTTTCATTTATGGTCTTCCTTAGGAATGCTGAGAAGAATTTTCATTAAAGGTCCTTTCCCCTAATAGCGTGTTTTTGCTTCATAATTTGCTTTTAGCCATAAGATCATGTTCTTTGACTTCTGTTATATTTTTTTCCAAGTTCTCTGCTCCTTAATGAGAGCTGCTGCTAACATTGGGCCCGGTGCTAATGGTGGCTCCTTGGTACTTGATTGTATTGGACATTCTTTCCGGAGGCTTGCGGGATGTTTCCCATTCACTTTGCAGCTCTGCATGTTGGCGATGATTCCCTAGGAGGAAGTTGAGGTAGTTCGAGGAAGGTGCAGAGAGAAATCTGAGAATTTTTCTCTTGGCCATCGGGAGCTCGATTCACACAAGAGCACACAGGCTAGTCATGCGGGAGGCTCCCAGGGCTACCAAAGGAAGCTGCCCATATCAGGAAATGTTGGTACTTGGCCAAGGCTCCTGGAGCTGGAATGGGATCAAGGATGTGGTCTTCTGTGACCCCTAAGATCATGCTCTATGGACTTTACCTGGGAAAGGAACGTGCTTCTAACTGCAGAAAGCGCATTTCTGAAAAAAATTCAGGGCCTGTCTCACCAAAGTAACCTGTGCAGTTTTTCTCTCCTGAGGATATAGTGGGGACTTGAAGAATTTCTTGAAGTCTTGTGTGTGGGCTGTTTTTTTCAGGGCATTCTGCTAGGACAATGACACTTAAGTTTTTCCTTGCTCCCTTTTCTTGGTGACTTGTTTACTTTGAGATTCCTTACATTTTCTTCCCTAGGTTAAAGTCTCTTGAATTTGGTTTCGTATTTGTCATTGTCTTGGGGCTCCCAATTGGTCTCTAGGAGTTTTTAGAGATTAGTTGTATTTTATGAACTTGATTCTTTCTTTCACAGAACTTATTTCTTTTCCATTTAGTCTCCCCTCAAGTACTCTTATTCCATTCATGAACAGGTCTAACTCTAGCTCTCATTCTTCCAAGAATTCTGGCCCCATTAGGCCTGTGTCTAGCACAAGGACGTTGTACTTTGTCCAAAGCATTCTCTTTATCTATTGAATTGACTGTGTGATTTTAGATGTTTTGGTTTAGAATGTGATTATGTTCATTTTTTTTCTCCTGCTGAAGTATCCCTGGCAGAAATCCCACTTGGTCCCAATGAATGGTTTCTGGGATCATTTACGGTGGTTGTTTTGATAGGATTTTGTTTAAAATTGGAGAAGGGAGACAATATTCATTCTTTGGCTTGTAGTTTCCTTTCTCTGTTTGGACTTTCCTTGGTTTCAGCCTTGGGTCTCTGTGTGATTCTTGTAGGATTCTTAGGGGACGCTTTCTTGTTTGGAAACGTCAGTGGTGAAGCGTGGGGACTGTTTGTTGCAGATGTGAGAGAATTTTCCTGTCTGCTGCTCATTGGAATGTTTCAGGCTATTTGTCCGGGGCGCAAGCCCTGCTCTCTCTCTGAGATGCGCCGTCAGTGGCAGGGCGGGCCCAGGAGGTGCAAGGGGCGGGGCCTCTGAGGCAGGAGGCGGTGTCTGCCGGAGTTAAGGAACTGCTATAGGTTCCTCGAGCTGGCCAGGGGCGTGTCCTCTGGCTCGGTCTCCTCCTGGGACCAGCCTAACTCCAGAAGCCTCTGGTCTGGGCTCCGCCTCCGCAGTTCTGAGAGCTGGGCCTGGCGCTCCTGGAGGAGGGGCAGCTAGAACAGACAGCCCCGAGCAGAGCTCCTCCTCTTCTCCCGCTATGCTCCCTGAGAGCGTGACTGAGCAAAGCCGGAATGCTCGCCCCTCCTGGTGGGTCTGCCTCTGTGGGATCCTGGGGGAGCCGGAAAACTGGTAAGTTTGGCCTACCTGGGCCCAAAGGGGGCGCTACTGGGTCAGAGCAACACAAAGGAGATGCTACTGGTTAGAGTGACCCCAAGGGGGCGCTACTGGGTTAGAGCAGCATAAAGGAGATGCTATTGGGTTAGAGTGACCCCAAGGGGGCGCTACTGCGCTAGAATAGGCCAAAGGGGGTGATTTTCCATTAGAGTAGCCCAAAGGGGTCACTACAAGTGGCGCCCCCACAGGGACTTCCTCGTTATCACTCCCTGCTTCACTTCCTGACTCCTCTGAGTCTGTATCAGCCATATTGGCCCTTGCCACCCCCTCTTTCCATTGCAGAGCTTTTTGGCCTGGGAGCCTGTTCAGTTCTTTGCTTCCTTCCCGGTTTTCTGAATCATTTGTGCTAAACTTGTCTGCAATCTCCAAAGCCTCCACAAGGGGGCCCAGCGGCCGCAGACAGGAGGCACCTCCTCAGGGAGGGGGGAGGGGGAGAGGAGAAGGCCTTCCTTGGGGAAGGAGGTGACCTTGCCCTTGTTCACTTTCTCCTTCCTTGTCTCTCTTTACTTCCTCTTTACACATCTCATCCCGGCCTCCTCCTGTACCTTCACATCCACTTCCTGCTTCTTCCTGCATCTTTCTGACTACCTCTTCCTATGAAGTCACACACAGCTATTGACAGTATTCTTCTTAGCTTTTTCTTCTCAATTTCTTTACCATAAAACTCTATTCTATGTATTAATTGTCCTTTTATTACTTCTAGTTTCCTTGTGATTTCACCTTTGATATTTGCTGTTTCATTGACTGGATTTTATGCTCTTCTTTTTGATCAGATCGGGTAAAGGTTTTCTTTTTATTTATCTTTTTTTTATTTCCAATTTATCCATTTCCCTTCTAATTATTACATCTTATTTTTTTATATTTATTTTGGATTTGTTCATTTATTTTTCCATTTTTTTTTAATATTGCATATTCATTTAATCTTCACTTTTTCTGCATTAATGTGTGCTGGTAAGTGTCTGAGATCACATTTGAACTCAGGTCCTCCTGACTTCAGGGTTGGTACTTCATCCCACTGCACCACCTAGCCCCCCATTTTCTTTTACATAGTTATCATTGCAAAGTTCTCTGACTCAGCCATAATGTAATCAATCTGTAACATGTCAGTCTCCTTTTAAGTTTGTATTTTTTGTTGGTGAGCTCTGAACCAATTTTCATTCTTATTTCATTAGGGAATGAAAGAGTATATTGATCATTTCTACCTTTTTAAATGTGTGTGCAGGATCTCTGTATCCCAGCGGTGAATTTTTCTAAAAGTACCATGTGTTGAAAAGAAGTAGGCATCTTTATTGTCCCATTCAGAAGATGTCATAAGTCTTTTACCTCAAATTTCTCTAGACATTTGTTCATCTCTTCTACTTTATTTCATTCTGTTTTTCTTCCTCTTCTTTTTCCCTTTAGTTCTCTTGCAGATTCCCCGCCCTTTCTTGCTCTTCACCTAGTCCTGTTCATTGGTTTTCTAATTGCATCCATTTTCTTCCCCTTTCTAACGAGGGTATCTCTCCCTCTCCTCTCTGTCCTACTTCCCTTCCTGTTTTGCCTAGATTCTCATTCTCTGTCACACGGCACCTCTGCTCACCTCACCTCATCGTTCT
Source organism: Antechinus flavipes (assembly GCF_016432865.1). Classification (NCBI taxonomy): domain Eukaryota; kingdom Metazoa; phylum Chordata; class Mammalia; order Dasyuromorphia; family Dasyuridae; genus Antechinus; species Antechinus flavipes. The sequence goes on from NC_067399.1 coordinate 1,160,101, forward strand.
TTTTTCCTTGACACTTCATACAATCAAAGACTAAGATGCCCATTCTGAGGCTGTGCTGTAGGAGCTTTCTGCCACTTAATGTTGCCCATCTGCACAGATACCTCTCAAATCTGCAACAAACAGTACCCATACTTCACCACTGAATTTTCCAAACAAGAAAGCGATAAGAATCCTACAAGAATCAAACCCAAACCCAATACTGAAACCAAGGAAAGTCCAAAGAGAGAACCCTGCTTCTATCAGGGAACATCCCCTCTAGGTAATTCATCCTCCCTTGCTGCCCTTTCATTTTTTCCTCCACATTCTCCTACAAATGCCAACCCAGTGTCCATGCTGTCCTTTTCCAAGTGCTAGTTTCCCCCAAGAGTGACAACTCCCTCAACCCCAAGACTAGTAGATTTTTCAGGCACTTTAGGTCCCCTGTCTCCTATAAGAATTTTCATCAGTGGAACCCACCTCCTAAATCAGGCCTCCTGCCTTTCTCCACCTTGTTCAGCTTCCCACCCTCCTCCCCGACTGCCCATGTGGTCTCCTTGGCAATCTCAAAAACTATAAAAAAGCAATAAATTCCTCAGATGTTCAGAAGTGAAATCATAGCTGAGAAGAAAAACGGTAAAATGTGACTTACACATAGGCCATGATGAGGTCAGGGGGGCAATTCCTTGTTTGAAATAAACATGTGTAAAATTCACAATAGCCGTTCTCTTTGGCAAAAGGTGGTTCATTTAGGAGAAAAGGTTATCAATAAAATGAAGATATAAATTATGCCTAAGGAGTGGGAAGTATGAACTGGAGTTGGAAAAGCAAAAGGATTACCAAGGAAAAGAGTTTGGAGGAATTCATTAAAGGGATATGCTATGTGGGCCTAGGATGCTGTTCCATTATGTGTTCCATAATAAGTCATTTCTCAGCTTTATTTCAACTGATTCCAAATTCTATCAGTCTAATAACTACTACAATCCTAAGAGCTGATCTTGACTCTGAAAAAGCTTATGAACTTTGGGCAAATCCCTGCTCTGAGTTTCAGCTTTCTCCAGTAAATTGAAGAGGGTTGCACGCTGTTTTTGAAGTGTCTTTCAGCTCCACATCTTAGGACTTTTCATGGCTTAGGTGACAGTGACGTTCAAGGATGTGGCTGTGGACTTCACTAAGGAGGAGTGGCGGCTCTTGGATCCCTCTCAGAAGGAGCTGTACAAGGAGGTCATGGTGGAGAATGCCAAGAACCTGCTATCCCTGGGTAAGAGTACTTCCCCTGACAATTTCAAGTCTGCAATCAAAAGAAAAATCTCCATTCCCCAGGGTGCAATATTTGGGGATGGGGGAAAGAGAAGGTAAAGTGCTGGTCTTTGCCTTGTATGATAGGACCTTGGAATGTCCTTTGTTGTTTCTGACCTGTCTCTTACCCATTCCAGGTGAAAGATTACATCAGTGGAAGCATTTCAAACATGGAATGAATCTTAGGGATTAGTCTCTACCTGGACGCAAATTTTGTCTGCCAAGATTCTGAAAATTTCTCACATAGCTTTTCCTTTCAATCCATTGCTTTTGGGGATTGGTCTAGCATTTGGAATATTCCTTTTTTTTTTTTTTTTTTTTTTTAAACAAACATCAATTTGTAGCTGAAAGCAACTAGTTGGCCCTAGAGTATAGGAAGTTTCTCTTTAATCTGCCTTAATATTGCCTTCAAATTCCAGCAAAAGTGGTGAGAAACGGGCAGCGAGGTGGACATTTCCAAGTGGTGCAAAAGGAATGGAAGGGGGAAAGCATTTATTTTTACCAACTATTTGCCCAATGCTGTGCCATATGCTTTCTTTACAATACAGTTACATTCATCAAGAACAAGTTCCAGCGAATAAGTTATTTTGATTTTTTCTAAGTACCTAAATTAATCATAAAGGACAAATCAAGAAAGATGCCATTTGCATCCAGAGAAAAATCTGATAAACAGAAATGTGGTTATTATAATTTTACATAATTATATGTGTGTGTATATGTATATATATTTACATGTCTGTATTATTTATGTATGTATATAATAAATTTCTATGTAATGGCAGCCATCTCTAGTTTGGGGATAGGCAAAGTGATAGGAAAAAATTTATGTAATAATTTTGTTGTCTATTTGAAAGTAATAGAAATCCACATTGTAGATTTATAGTTTCATGTCCACTCATCTTTTTTAATATACTATGATATGGAAATGTTTGTTTATAAATTTAAAGTAAAACAAAATATTTTGTCACTTTATTCTCATCTTAAGTTTCCAAGTTAGGGTGATATTGTTATCTCCACTTGAGAATTGAAGAAACTGAGGAAATTGACTTGCCCAGAGGTGTACAGTTAGTAATTGTCCAAGGCTCACTTGAAACTCAGGTACACTTGACTTGACATAGGTCTCTACTGAACTACCGATTTTCTTTAAGTTATGGAAAAGGAAAAGTATGGAATGAGTCTGTCCTTCTGTAAAAAAGGTGTACTAAGTTCAAGGTCCCTCTTAATCAGGCCTGAGGCTGCTCCCACTCAGTAACTCTTTTTCCCCAGGTTTAGGATCAGAAGTTTCTGCCAGAAGGGAGTCTCACAGGACAAGAGGTGGGTCTCTCTCTCAGAGGAAGCTGCACAAATAGTGGGCACATCCTGTCTTAGGTGACTTGCTTTACAGGCCCCAGTGGGTGAATACTGAATACTGATAGATATGTCTGAACATCAGGGGCTGAATTTCAGCATGGAGCAGCTCTGGATCCTCATCTTTCCCTAAGGAGAACTAAGTGACCAACTTTTCTCCATCTTCTTTCTGATTTCTGTGCCCAGGGCTTCCAGTTCTCAGAGAAGAGGTAACTTCTTATTTTGAGCAAAGGAAATCACTGTGGATGCTGGACAAAGAAGGCCTGAGGAAATGCTCTCCAGGTGAGTCAGGTGAAAGCAGGATATGAGAGCTGTGGTTACAAGAGGCTTCTGGGACTTACCCTGAAGGAAATGCTCAGTTTAGGGGAGAAAGGCCAGATTTGGATTTCTTTGTTGGATATTTCTTGCCAGCAGTGTCCAGGGCTCCTCAGTGAACCTCGGTTTCCCATCTACAAAATGAGTGGGTGACTCTCCATGGCCCTGTAGGGTCCATCCAGTGCTCATCTGTGATGCTGTAAGAAGTCACTTTTAGGGATTTGGGGCAGTGGAGCTCTCCTGAAAGTGCCCCAAGGGATTACCTTTGGTACTTGGGCCATTTATTAGAACTTCAGTAAACAATTAAGGGCCTGCTACATGGCAGCCCTGGGCTAAACACCAGGAACACAAAGAGATGTGAGGGACATCCCCTGCTCTCCTGGAGGTCACAGAGTGATGGGGCAGACAATATAGTAGCGACTGTGGAGAGACCCACTGTGCACCAGATAAAGTGAATAGTTTAGTGCCTCAGTGCATCATTAATTGGTGAAGATCATAATGGTTTAAGAAGGAGGTCAGAACTGGGGAGGAAAGAGCCAAGGTAAAGTAAAATAGCTAGTATGTATACAGCTCTGTGTGCCATGCTCTGTGTTATCTTATTTTATCCTCATAAGACTCCAAGGACTTAACTGCTATTATTATGCCCATTTGACAGATAAAAAAACTGAATCTAACAGAGGTCCTATAATTTGACCAGCAAATTTCTGAACGGGGATTAAAACCTGGGTTTCCAGATTCAAGGCCCTATCCATTTTCTATCCACTGTAACTGTATTTTGATTTTGAAACAGATATGATGAACATGGTCATACATGTATGAGGTAGAAAATAGGAGAATTGCACAAACAAGCTTCTGTTGAGACATGGAAATTTAATTCTTAATCTCTAGCCAATCAAAATCAATTGCTAATTATTATTTAAAAGATTCATATTTTTATTGGCTCTTGACAAGTTTTGCACTAAATGACAAATATACTCAAGGGTCCATTTCAGATATTGCTTTATGTTGCTTTTCTATAATATTTACATACTCACAACCTTTGAAAGGATAGTAACTGAATCCCTCCTGAATGACCAACCCATGTCACCAACCAATTCCTTTGAGAAATTGCCAGATAGAAGAAGAGTAACATAATCAGATTAGAAAATAAGTTTATACCTGTCAGTGAACAGCACTTTAAGGTCTGATTTTCAGGAAATGTTGTGGCCTTCCATGGTGATTTCTTGATGGCCTCTCCTGTCCCTGTCTCCTGACTATGGTTTTCAAGTACCCTGCCAGTGCTGCTACAGGAATGCAGACCCAGATCACATCTTACTCAGGCAATTAGAGATGGGGGTGCTAGGTAATCCAGAAAGGAGAGAACTACACTGGTTCAGGGAGAGACAGGCCCAAGGGTCTTTGCATACCTGTGGCCATTTGTATATGAATGTGCAACCTTCCTGAAATGCTGGGAACAATGTAATGTCATTTTGAGAAACCAAAAGTCTTATTGCACTTAGAAGGAGCTTCTCTTTCCTTTTCCCATTTTTCTTCCAGTTCTCTTTTAAGGTTTTTAATAGTCTCTTCTAGGAGAGCCTTTTGTATTGGGAACCAACAGTTGTCTGGAGACTGTCTGCTATTAGTCTCTTCGGGGTTGAAAAGCTGTTCTCTTTCTGTATAGAAACTATCAATTGTCCTTTTGGGTTTTTTTAACTCATTTTTAAAAGCCTGTAGGGTCTGCCTTCAGAGCTAGGAGGTTACCAGCTTCCTCTGCAGAGCAGTGATAGATGTATGGACGGGTAGCTGTCCTGCCAACTGGCTACAAAAAGCAGGGAGGTACTGGAATGATCTGGGAAAGAGTTCCCCACCCGGAAGTAACTCAGGCCTGCAGGGCCAAGCTGGGAAAGTGCCCTGCAGAGAACCCCTGCTGTGTGAGATAACGACTGCCCTGGGGCTAGAAGCTGAGCAGTGAGAGTTTGACTACCCCAAGCCAAAGCCTGCCCTGGGGCTGTGGCTATTAGTGGCTGAGCAGAGAGTGGCCCTGCAGGGACCAGAAGTGTCTGCCCATGAAGCACAGGCTGCTGGGGAAGTTCTAGTTCTATTGCCCCAGGCCGACCTCGTGCGCTCCCCCCCCCCCCACACACACACACACTCTGCAGATTAAAGGCTGCCCAGGGTGTGTCCCCCTGCCGTGCAGATTTGTACTTGCCCCCACTAAAGCCCCAACTGCAGGATGTGGCTGCAGGGCTGTGTTACAGGTTTGCCTGAGTCACTTCTGGGTTTGAGGGGTTACAACCAGACCTCTTAGGTTCTGGCGTTTTTTAGAGGTCCCTCTGTTTTAGGCTTTAATTTCTCTGCCAGATTTGAACTCAGGTCCTCCTAACTTCAGGACTGGTGCTCTATCCACTGTGTCACTAGCTGCTCCATGATAATTGTTTAAAAAGGAAATAAGGATTAGCTATCCCTAAAAAATTAATGTGTCAGAAAAAAATCACTTTTGACATAAGTTACAAATTCTTTGCTACATATAACAAGTGGGTTAGCATTCTGAATATGACCTCAGATAATGTAATAGAAAAAAATAAAATTGAAAGTGATCATGGAAATTTGTTATAAGTAGGATGGATCATAAAATGACTTGAGTGTATAGTATATATGCACCACATGACATCTATGGAAAAAGCATTGAAAGTGCAAATAATAAAAGGGAAAGGGAAAAATTAAGAGTGGAGATCATTTGTCACATACTGTGGACAGAGCATGCCCATTCACAGGATGTAAATCCTAGTCTATGCTGCTGGGATTGTGGTCAAGTCACTCAGCCATTGTGACCTGAGTTGTGCACCTACTCAGAATGAAGGCACTTTCAGTGTTGTCACAGGTTTATTGTGAGGTTCCACTGTAAATGTGCAAGATGCGCCTTAAAAAATAAATTATGTTTGGTATGTAAACTAATGTGATTTAAAGTGATTGCTTCTGCCCATTTAGAATTTTTCTCTTTGCATAGAAAAAGAGAAAAAAACTGATTTCTCTTCTGCTCATGGAGGGAAGGGGATATAAATAAACAAACATATATATATGTATATATGTTTTAGAGAAAGTATAGTTATGAATGTAACCAGTGTGGAAAGGCTTTTATATATAAGCAACGTCTTACTGATCATCAGAATCCACACTGGAAAGAAACCTTATGAATGTGTGTATGTGTATGTATATATATTATATATATATCGACATCATGTTTATATTTCTTTAATTGTTTGTTGTTTTCTTTCTTCCATTCTCTTTTGGAAGCAGAGATCAGACTTGGAATGAAGGAAACTCCTGCAGAGCAAAGTTATTCTGTGTTCGAAACTCACAAGCAAAGACTGATGGATGATGGTCCCTGTGAATTGACTTGGAGAGAAATCTGTGCATCACATGAGAGAATCCAGGTTAGAGACAGACATTATGAAGGTAACCAGTATGGAAAAGGTTTTATAAAAAAGGAAACTCTCATTGTACATCAGAGAACCCACACTGGAAGGAAGCCTTTTGTATGTAACCAATGTGGGAAAGCTTTTATAAAAAGAGGAATTCTTACTACACACCAGAGAATCCACACAGGAGAAAAACCTTATGAATGTAATCAATGTGGCAAGGCTTTTAGACATAAGAACAGTCTTACTGACCATCAGAGAATCCACACTGGAGAGAAACCTTATGAATGTAACCAATGTGGAAAAGCTTTTACAAATAGAGGATTTCTTAGTTTACATCAGATAACCCACACTGAAGAGAAACCTTATGAATGTAACCAATGTGGAAAGGCTTTTAGACAAAATGGAGCTCTTATTAGACATCAACTAGTCCACACTGGAGAGAAACCTTATGAATGTAACCAGTGTGGAAAGGCTTTTAGACAAAAGGTATCTCTTACTGGACATCAAAGAACCCACACTGGAGAGAAACCTTATGAATGTAACCATTGTGGGAAGGCTTTTAGAGACAAGGGAGCTCTTACTGATCATCAGAGAACCCACACTGGAGAGACTCCTTATGAGTGTAACCAGTGTGGAAAGGCTTTTAGACAAAAGGGAGCTCTTACTGTACATCAGAGAACCCACACTGGAGAGAAACCTTATGAATGTAATCATTGTGGAAAGGCTTTTAGAAAAAGGGGGGTTCTTACTGTACATAAGAGAACCCACACTGGAGAGAAACCTTATGAATGTAACCAATGTGGGAAGGCTTTTACAAATAGAGGATTTCTTACTTTACATCAGAGAACTCACACTGGAGAGAAACCTTTTGAATGTAACCAGTGTGGAAAGGCTTTTATATATAAGCAACGTCTTATTGATCATCAGAGAATCCACACTGGAGAGAAACCTTATGAATGTAATCAATGTGGAAAGACTTTTAGAGAAAAGGGAACTCTTATTGGACATCAGAGAATCCACACTGGAGAGAAACCTTATGAATGTAACCAATGTGGGAAGGCTTTTAGAGAAAAGGGAACTCTTATTGGACATCAAAGAATCCACACTGGAGAGAAACCTTATGAGTGTGAACAGTGTGGAAAGACTTTTAGAAAAAAGGGAGCTCTTACTGGACATCAAAGAATCCACACTGGAGAGAAACCTTATGAGTGTGAACAATGTGGAAAAACTTTTAGAAAAAAGGGAGCTCTTATTGGACATCAGAGAATCCACACTGGAGAGAAACCTTATGAATGTAACCAGTGTGGGAAGACTTTTAGAGAAAATGGAACTCTTATTGGACATCAGAGGACCCACACTGGAGAAAAACCTTATGAATGTAAGCAGTGTGGAAAGACTTTTAGAAAAAATGGAGCTCTTGTTGGACATCAGAAAATCCACACTGGAGAGAAACCTTATGAATGTAAACAGTGTGGAAAACCTTTTAGACATAAGCAAAGTCTTACTAATCATCAGAAAACCCACACTGAAGAGAAACCTAATGAATGTAACCAATGTGGAAAGGCTTTTAGAAAAAAGGGTGCTCTTACTAGACATCAGAGATTCCACACTGGAGTAACACCTTATGAAGTTAAATAATGTGGAAAAGCTTTTAAAAATAGATGAACTCTTAGTACACATCAGAGAGTCCACGCTGTAGAGAAATGTTAGGAATGTAATCAGTGTAAAAAGGCATTTAGAAGTGAGCTCTTCCCAGACATCAGACAATCCACCCTGGAGAGAAATCTTATGAATGTAAGTAATAGTGGAAGTGTTTTTGTTTTTTTTTTTAAGGGAAATTTTTGAGTGAATTCCCAACAGTTAGAGAATGGCTGAATAAGTTATGGTAGATGAACATTATGGAATATTATTTTTCTATAAGAAATAATCAGCAGGCCAATTTCAGAGAGGACTAGAGAGACTTACATGAAACTCATGCTAAGTAAAAATTGGATTATTTGCCATGGGTATCATATTGCTAGGGGATGGGATGGGGGCAAGGGAGGAAAAAAAATTTGACAATGTTTTATAAGGGTGAATGTTGAAAATTATGCATGCCTATGTTTTGAAAATAAAACACTTTAAAAAAGAAAAAAATTTAAAAATGAAATTTTTATTCTGCATCGGAAAATCCACACTGAAGGGAAATCTTATGAATGTAACCATTGTGGAAAGACTTTTAGAGAAAGTAGAGTTCTCACTGGACATAAGAGAATGCAAACTGAGAAGAGGGTTTATGAATGTAACTAGTGTTAAAAAAAAAAAAAAAAACTTTTAAACATAAGAGAGTTCTTGCCAAGGCAAACTATATGAACACAGCTGCAAAACTTTGCACACAAATCAAATCAGATCTAATCAATTGAAAATATATCAAGTACTCATAGGTAGGCCAAGCAAATATAATAAAAAATCTACCTAAATCTACTTTAGTACCATACCAATCAAACTCCCTAGAAATTGTTTTAGAGATCTAGAAAAAAGTAACAAGGTTCATCTGGAATTCCAAAAGGTGAAGAATTTCAAGGTAATTAATGAAAAAATTGAAATGAAGGTGGCTTGGTCCGACCTAAAACTATATTATAAAGCAGCGGTCATCAAAACAATTTGATGCTGACTAAGAAATAAGAGTAATTGATCAGTGGAATAGGGTAGGTTCACAAGACAAAATAGTTAAATGACTATGGTAATATAGGATTTGACAAACCCAAAGACCTCAGCTTTTAAGATAAGAACTCACTATTTGACAATGCCTGCTTGGAAAATTTGAAACTAAGTATTGATCCACATCTAACACTGTATACCAAGATAAGTTCAAAATGAGTTCAAGATGTAGACATAAAAAGTAATATTACAAACAAATCAGAAGAATAAAGGATACTTTATCTCAGATTTGTGGAGAAGGAAGGAATTTGTGACCGAAGAAGAATTAGAGATCATCATTGATGACAAAATAGAAAATTTTGATCATATTAACTTAAAAAGTTTTATACAAACAAAACTAATGCAAACAAGATTAGAAGGGAAGCAATAAACTAGGAAAACATTTTTACATTCAAGAGATCTGATAAAGGCCTCATTTCTAAAATATATAGAGAATTGACTCAAATTTATAAAAATTCAAGCCTTGCTCCAGTTGATAATTGGTGAAAGGATATGAATAGACTATTTTCAGATGAAGAAATGGAAACCATTTCTAGTCATATGAAAAGGTGCTCTAAATAACTACTGATGAGAGAAATGCAGACTAAGATAAGTCTGCATTACCATGACACACTTCTCATATTGCCTAAAATGACAGAAAAAGTTAAGGACAAATGTTATAGGGTATGTGAGAAACTATTGTTGGCAGAGTTGTGAACTGATCCAACCATTCTGGAGAACAATTTGGAACTTTGCCCAAAGGGTTATCAAACTTCTTAACCTCTAATCCAGCAGTGTTTCTATTGGGCCTATATGCCAGAGAGACCTTAAAGGAGGGAAAGGGATCCAGAAATGCAAAAATATTTATGGCAGCCCTTTTTGTAAGGGCAAGAAACTGGAAACTTAGTGGATGCCCATCAGTTGGAGATGGCGGAATAAGTTATGGTATATGAAACTTAGGGAATGTTATTGTTCTGTAAGAAACAATCATCGTGCAAAGACTTATAGGAACTGATGCTGAGTGAAATGAGCAGAACTAGGAGATCATTTTACATAACAATGTGTACAACAACAAGGTTATATGATGATCAAATCTAATGGACATGGCTCTTCTCAACAGTGAGATGATTCAGGCTAGTCCCAATGGTCTTATGAGAGCTATCTATACCCAGAGAGGTCTGTGGGAACTGAGTGGATCACAACATAATATTTTTACTTTTTTTGTTTTTTGCTTGCATTTTTATTTTCTTTCTCATTTATTTTCCTTTTTGATTTGATTTTTCTTGTGCAGCAAGATAATTGTATAAATATGGATCCCTATAATGGATTTACATATTTTTTTACCATGTATTGGATTACTTGCTATGTATGGGAGGCATTGGAGGAAGGCAGGGAAATTGGAATGCAAGGTTTTGCAAGGGTCATGGTGAAAAATTATTCTTGCATATGTTTTGAAAATAAAAAGCTTCAATTAAAAAAACAGAAAATAAAAAGCTTTAATCAAAAAGAAAAAACTAAAAAAAAAAAAAGTTCTACTAAAAGGGAAACCAAAATGGCAGAATAAAGGCAGTGCTCATCTTAGATCTTCCAGATCTTCCACCAAAAAACTTAAAATTTAACACACTTCAGAAAATTTTTGGAATACTAGAACTGACACAGAGAATGAAATAAAATCATTTTCCAGGCTAAGACAACATGATGTACTAGGAAAATCTATTTCACTGATATGATAATTTAGTGCAGGCCCCTTCCAGGCAAGCCAGCATAGGCTTGGGGGGAAACTTAATCTGCAGAAGTGATTTCTGGAGCTCTGAGCCCTCAGATAGTAAGGAGATCAGATCAGGAGATTATGGGAAAAAACTTAATGACATTGGGGCCAAAACACTGTTGTAGTAATTCATTCCCTATGAGGGGGTCTGTATTTCAAGTTCTAATCATGATTGCAGGAAAAGCAATAGCACACTGGAGCTCACAGTTGCAAGTGAGCAGGGATGCCAGTCACAATTCAGGGGAAGAAAATAGTACTTGTTCTTGTGGTTGTTCACAGACAAGAGCAAAGGTTAGAAGGATAGTTCACACCTCTCTTGGATGATGTCATCTTGGAAGAGTTGAAAAATCACAGCTCCCCAGAATGAGTTCTGAAAACAGAAGCACTAAAATTCTGAATCTTGGGACACTACCATCACCCCAGGAACAAAATCTAACTTTCACATAAAACTTAAAGGCAAGAAATAGTTTAGAGAAATGAGCAAACAAAATTCTAATGGAAGGAGAGACAAAATACCCCATTATATGATAGACTCCCTACGAATGAAGTAGAAAGAAAGTGAGGAGGTTGATAACTTGTGTGCTTAGGGTTTTACAAAATTTGACAAAGGTATCTAAAAGACGAAAGTTAATGTAACATGAGGTAAAGAAGCCTGTCACCTCTTTGCTTAAATAATTGAGATAGGAGGTTAGAATAGACATCATTGGACATGAAACAAAAATGAGGAGCAAGGGAGGAAGGTATAATCAAACTTTTTCACAGGGAAAATATTTCAGATATAGAAATGACCAGAAAGTGGCTATGGGCAGTAAGGAATGTTCTCAATTTTTATCTAGAAACAATAAGAAAAATGACAACATCCACTGGATAAATTTGCAAAAAAAAGCACTATTAGGGAATAATGACAAATCTAATTTCAAGACTAAGGGTATCATTTTGAGTAGGGGAAAATCTTTAAAGAATAAATGTTCCAATTTGACAATAGCCAGCTGGGTTTTTGATTAGACCTCAAAATTTCAACAATATTTGTGATTCTCCAATGTCAGAATGTAAGCCACTAGGTAAAGAAGAAGATATTAGTACTTCTGACATTCTTCTGATTTTTTTTTTTCCTGACCTATTACTTTATAGTTACACAGAAAAAGACTGAAACCACTGCATTTTTTCTAGGACCTGTTTACAGTGTAATTATTAACAACACATATGGAAATGTATTTTTATTCACTTATCAAGTTATCACTAATACTATAATATCTAAAATTAAAATTAATCTTTTCCTCTAAAATTAATAAATCATAAAAGAAAAAAGTAATTTAAATTAAGTAGGCTTCAGTGCATTTAGGTTAGGCTTAGGGTCTCTTCTAATTCTAAATCCTTTAAAGATCCTGTGGATCTAAGAGGCTAAAGAGGGTCTTGAAGATGCCAATTCTTATTGGGTCCTCAGTTTCAGTTTTGGGCTAATAATTGAGATAACTTCACTAAGCCTTCTGGGTATGATTGACAGTGGGGAGGAGGCAGCAAGATATGGAAAATTCTGAATCTAGATCTTTGTTGAGTTAGGTAACTTGCACATCATTCCTAAATGAAAAGCTCTTTCTGGGCAACTAATGAAATAGGTTTCTTGCCATATTTATTCAGGCAGAAAATGTTTTAAGATGCTTTTAAGAATGAAAGATTTCAACTCAGAGTTTACAGTTTCCATCCATTAAATTGGCAGTGATGAACCCAAAAGTTAGAAATACTGTTAGGGGGCTGTAGAATTAGAGGCATAGTAATACAATATATGTAGGTATGAATTGGTCCAACTGTTTTGAAAAGTCATTTGGTATTCTGATTTATTAAAAGGTGATCAAATACCTATACTTTATGACACAGAGACCCCATTACAAGGCATAAATTTTAAGAAACTGAGGGAAAGATCAGTAGGTAAAAAAAAAGAGACAAAGATGCTCTTCAGTTGGACAATATTTAAACAAACGGTGGTACATGAACATATTGGAATATTTTTGCATCATAAGATATAGATATAAAGATTTTAGATATAAAGAATTCAGAGAAGCTTGAGGATATGTAAATAGATGGAATGAAGTAAGGAAAACCAAGAAAAACCATATATACTGTGACTCCCTCATCAATGATCTCTTCAATTTGAAGTTCCAACAATGTAGATGTCTGTGTGTCTCTGCACCCTATGCGACTCTTGCCTAGGTTTCACATATGTTCACCACAGAGGAGCCATCGAATATGATGGAATTTTTCCTTATTTTCTCACAGCTGAAGGGTACTTGCATAGTGTTTTGGCAGTCCACCCATCTGTGCTCTTCTTTACTTTGAGGTCACCTCATTTTTTTCCTACAATTATTTAAGAAGTATGAGCAATGTAAATTATCCCAATAGAAGACACCAAGGAAGTTCAGAAAATGCACTGATCAGCAAACATCTGACTCCCTTGACAAATGGTGAGAGGTGGCTGCCAAAGATGACATCAACCTTGACTATAAATCAGCTTATAAAATCTTTTAACTTTATATCTGTTTGGTCTAACGATGGAAAACCTCTGGGACCTCAAGATCACCAACTTCAAGCATTTGAAATCCTCTCAAGTCTTAGTTGTTGATGGGTTTATACTTTAGGCAGAAATAGGGACCAATACCAGATTCCAATGTCTTGCCCACTGGACTCAAATGACTCTGAAGTTCAGAGAGGCTGATGGCTGCATAGTTCTGCCTTTTAAATCTAACCTACTTGAGTCATCCATTACCCTGCTCCTCCCACCAATGGCATCAGTCTCTTCAAGAAGGTAAAGAAGGTCATGAATTAAAAAGTTCAGTGTTTCTCAGTTAAATGCAAAAGTCCAGTTTTCCCATTGGTCATATTTAATTAAAAACTGAACTAAGTTTAAAAATGCTTAAATTCAAAAAAGGAGTTGTTCTTTCACCATGACCTGTAAATCATTTCAAGACAAGGAAATGAGTTATCTTCTTTATGTTTAACTATACTGATCCAATTCTAGAACATCTGTTTCTATACCAACCAAAATGATGTCATTCCTGGAAATATAATCTCTATTTTTCTATAATTAAAGGAAGTTAGCTACCACTTATTTCTGTAAGATCCGGGTGGAAAATATCAATGTTTTCAAGATACAAACAGAGGCTATTATCAAATCATATTTCAGACTTTAAATCAATCACGTTGTCCCTGTCCCCATAATGCTTTTCATCCTTTAAGCATTTATATTATTTTTTCCCACCTAACAACTTCTATTTGTTTTCTATGCTGAAAATGGGTAGGGATCTTTTAAGTCCTTAGCTTCACAGGAAAGCCATTGGTTCCCTTTTATTATTAAATTCATTCTTCCCTGATAAAATACTGATGCTCAGAGTTTTGAATCCTCAGTTGAGGTTTTTTACTCATAACAATTAGTCCTGGTGGTCTCCTGAAGGAAGGCTTAATGTTACCAAGTCTATGCATGGAAGCTGTTGCCATCCAATTACAACTGATGGTCTTCAGGCCATCATGATGGTTTTGCCTGATGTGTTATTTCTGTGGTGACAAAGATGCTAGAGTAGTTTCCAGCTTCATTCTCCAGCTCATTTTATAGATGGGGGAAGTGAAGCAACAGGTTGGAGTAACATGCACAGGCTGATACACCTGATAAGTATCTGAGGAAGGATTGAAACACATGAAGTGGCTGATTTCTAACCCAGGGCTCTGGGCAATATGACACCCCAGCAGTCCTTGGTCTTACTTTAAAGGAGGCTGTAAGCTTGGAGAATATTTGTCATTGAGTCATTCAGTCTTGTCCAACTCTTTTAATACAGTTATATCATCCTGCCAGTTTCCAGGTGATCCTATCAAGGAAGGAGTCCCTTTTTGAATCAAGGCCAGGGCCTGCTGAGACTAAAGGTGGTTGAAAGGTATAACATCCATACAAACTACTCTAGATTCATTTTTATAATTATTAGCATCAGTGATCACAATCTATCTGATAAAAATAATTTCTATACTAGAAATAAAACTTCTAAACACCACTACCACCTTGAATACTGAGAAGTCTTTCTCATAATTAAACAACCTTTAAGCATTCTCCCCAAGGTTAATAATATTTTATGAGCTTTTCCAAAGAGATGGCCCTAAGGGTCCAGTTAAATTCCAGGTTTTTCCACATAGGGAGAATTGTCTACCAAAAAAAAAAAAAATTCAGTTGGTGAAATACAAAAGATTTTTTTTTAAAAAAGCAAACAGAAGAAAATAACTCACTGAAAAGTAAAATGGAAGTGAATGACTCAATGAGACATCAAGAATCAGTCAAACAAAACAAAACAAAAAAATGAAAGAATAGAAGAAAATATAAAATATATCATCAGAAAAACAACTGAATTGAGAAATAGGTCTAGGAGAAACAAGCTAAGAATTATTGGAGTGCTTGGAAAAAAATGATGAAAGAGCCTAGACAGCATCTTTCAAGAAATCATCAAGGAAAATTGTCCTGATATTCTAGAACCAGAGGATAAAACAATCATTGAAAGCATCTGCAGATCATCTCCTGAAATATACTCCAAAATGGAAATGCCAAGGAATATTGTAGCTAAAATCTGCAATTATCAGATCAAGGAGAAAATAATACAACCAGAAAAAAAAAAAATTCAAATAGCAAGGAGCCACATGAGGATTACCTAGGATCTAGCAGCTTCCACTTTAAAGGATTAAAGGGGTTGGGATATAATATTCCAGAAGAGAATAAGAAATTGGACTGCAGCCAAAAATCAACTGTCCAACAAAATTAAACATCTTTCAGGGGAAAAAGTGGCTATTCAATGAATATTTTTGATGAATAAACCAGAGCTGAACAGAAAATTTGATCTTCAAATACACAACCAAAGAGAAGCATAAAAAGATTAAAAGGGAAGAAAAAAACTGTTTTTTTAAAGATTAGTGTAGAGGACCAGAACTTTGGAAAAGTATACTTGAAACAAGGATACTTACAACAAGGTGTTTACTCAGTGTGATTGATGGGATAATTGTTCTCTAGTTTACATATACTTAGTACTTAGTATGGTGATGTAGTGATTCTACAGTTCACACATGCTGCAGTGATGTGATTTTACTAAGGTATTTTAAGAGCTGAGAGGACTGAAGACAGGGGAGAAGGTGTGAGAGTGAGTGTGTGTGAGCTCAAGTTCAGACTTCAGACTTGAGACTCAAGAATAAAGATTCCAGAGACTATCCTTCATCCTCATGGTGACTCTCCTACTAAGACCAAGGCTCATCCAGAGATCCTCCAGAAAGCTAGTCCAGACATTACATTTTCCATAAAGTGAAACAATCCCAATGTCATCGCACCTGGGATTCCTTCAATATGGTGCCCTCTCTTTTGGAGGGCCTTCCTTTCATGAAGACTTAAAAGATACCTTTGAAGTCTTTCAGTGTGGCTGAAAGAAACAGTCAGAGAGACAAAGAGAGAGAGAAAGACACCCAGAGAGTAAAAAAGAGTGACAAAGAGAAAGAGAAAAAGAAACAGATAGTCAAAGAGACAGAGAAATACACAGAGATAGAGAAAGGAAAAGCCAGAGAGTAAAAAAAAAAAGAGAGAAAGAAAAAGAGTGATTCAGAGAGACAGAGACCAAGCCAGAGAGCATCAGAGAAAGAGAAAAACAGAGGAAGAAAATGTGAAAGAGAGTGAGAGAGAGGGAGAGAGAGTGAAAAAGAAAAAGAGAGAGAGAGAGAATCAGAGACAGAAAGAGTTAGCACAAGCAAGGCAAAGTGAACCAGATATTGAAAAAGTGAGAAAGATAAAAACAAAAAGAGAGAGAGACAGAGACAGAAAGAGAGAATTAGCGAGAGGAAGTACCAAAAGTATATTTAGAGAGAAGCAGAGAGAATGACTCAGCATAAGCCAGAGAGAGAAGGAGAGTGTAAATATGCCAGAAGGAAAAATAGGGAGAGAGAGAAGGAAGGAAGAAGGAAAGAGGAGGGTAAAAGACAGGAAGAGACAGGGAGAGAAGCCAGAGAATGAGAGACAGGGAGTAAGAAAGAGAAAGTTAAAAAAAACAAGGGAAGTGAGAGAGACAGCGACAGAGAAAAATGTGCAGGATGAATAAGTCAGAGAGTGAGAAATTAAAAAAAAAAAGATTAAAAGAGATATGGTGAAAAAGAGACAGAAAGAGATAGAGCTAGAGAGAGTAAGACAGAGCGAACCAGAGAGAGAAAGCAGAAAAAGGAAGTGCCAGATGAGAGAGATTGAGCCAGTGTGAAAGCATAAAAAAAGAAGAAGAAACAGAGACAGAGAAACAGAAACAGACAGATAGAGAAAGAGAGATAGAGTCAGAGACAGGGACAGAGAGAGCTAGAGAGAAGTATCAAAGTTATTATATATAGAGAGAATGAGTCAGCATAAGCCAGAGAGAGAAGGAGAGTATGAATGTATAAGGAGATATGGAGAGAGAGAGGGAAGGAGAAAAGGAGGGAATAAGAGAGGGAGGGAGAAAGAGAAGGAAGGAGAGAGGGAGGGAAAAGAGAAGGAAGGAGGTAAGGAGGAAGGGAGGGACAGAGAGAAAGACCTTGACCTCCATTTGTGGAGCCAAGATGGTGGAGTAAAGTCAGGAAGCTACTTGAGTTCTCCCAGTTTCCCTGGAAAACCATACAAAACCAAGTCTCTGAACAGTCTAATGGAATGAAACCACTCTCCAGTTCAAGACAGATTGGAAAAACTCAAGAAAGGTCAGTGTCACTGGGGTGAAAAGGATGTTCAGCCCAACTCACCCAGACTCTGAGAAAGCTGGTGAGAGGGTGATTAATCACAGCAGATCAGCAACTGAGACCTTCAAGTTCTGGCTCAGTAGGGAAGCAGATCAGTGGGACAGCCTGCAATCTCAGCTCAGAAGGCAAAGACTGGGAAACCAGGCTGTTTCCTGAAAAAAAGTAGACAGAGCTATCCCCTACAAGCATAAGGGGCTTGGGGAAACTTGGCACAGTGTCCCCTTTATCCCTCAATCATAAAAGGAAAAAAAAAGAAAGAAAATGAACAAGAAACAGAAAAGACATGGCAATGACATACCTAGAAAACCACACTAAAAATTCAACAACCAATGACATGCCAGGAAAACTCCATCAAAAATTCAACACACCAATGATACGAAAAAAAAATGTCAAAATTCAACCCAAAACTCCACTTTCCCCCATGAAATAGAATTATAAAAGAAAAAGTCCTGACAAAGACAATATGCATGAGTTTCATATCTCTTGTTTTGTTTCTTCCAAAAAAAAAAATGATTAACAAAAGCTACTAAAACTTTGTTTTCATTTGTTTACTTTTAACTAAGGATTTCTGAAACTAATTCCAAAGATTCTCTGTTTTGGGAGGCTAGGTATCTACATTTTAAATAAAAAAGACTGCAAATGATTTAAACTTTGCTTTGATCAAGTAGGTGGCAAAACTGTTCAGTGGCCATTGTCTTTCCTAGATTTAAATAGGAATTTTGTTTCTGCACGGAATACCTCAAGGCACAAAAAACAGTCTTCATTTTCAGTCATGTTCAGGAGCCAGAGACCCTGGGACACTGGAGGAAAATCAGCTGTTTGGAACTGGGAAGAAAAGGGCAAGTTAAAGGAGGAGCTTGCCCATGCCATCTGGTACCTATCAATTTTAACTATTCTTACTAACCAGGCATTAACTGGTTTCTAGTTTGCTGAAAGAGAGCAAAAGCTGTCAGCACCACCTAAATGTAGGTATTGTTTTTTTCAGTCATTTCAGTCATGTTCAATTTCTTTCTCCAGCTCATTTTACAGATGAGGAAACTGAGGCAAATGGGACTGGGTGTCTTGCCCAGGGTCACTCTGATGTCTCTCTGACCCTCTGCCCAGCACTCTACCCAAGAGGAGGAACTCTTGACTATTGTGACTCTTGTTACACTAAACCAAGACATGCCTAATGATGGGTTTAAAAATCATCTTTATATTATTTATCTAGTTCTGCATATATTCTTTGAGGACTATATGGCATTTGCATAGTGTTTCTTACTGAAATTAGTTTTAGTCATTCCCTTTCAGTTTACCAAAGTCTGGATTCCTGGGTGTTTCTGAGTCACCTTTTATGCTACAAGTGGTCTCCAAAGTGAGTGCTATCAAATGACCTCACCCAGTGTGGGTCATCAACTGAGGGAGTAGATAATGCTGTGCAATCTGATCCCTTTTGTACTGGGTACTGGCCCCTTCCAGAGTTATGTTATCATAAGTTTTATTGATATGTTTTCTCTCTGTATTTACAGATTACTCCTATTTTATGTGTGAAATACTTAAGTAAAAGTGGTAACTCAGGGATCTTGCCTGAAAGAGCAAGCAAGGTATTACATCTGGAGCACATCATCACCTTTTTATCATAAACAAAAATGAACAGAAACCTATTTTATTTGCCTTCCTCTTCCATCACACTGAAGGTGGAAAAGACAAATTTGTCATAATAAATATACCTAGTTGAAAAAGATAAATCCCTCAATGATTATATTCTATGTACATATCCATATATAAGCAAACATAGCTCATTCTCTCTCTCTCTCTCTCTCTCTCTCTCTCTCTCTCTCTCTCTCTCTCTCTCTCTCTCTCTCTCTTTCTTTCTCTCTCTCTCTCTCTTTCTGCATCTGGCACTTCCTTTCTCTCCTTACTCTTTCTTGTTCACTTTACCTTGCTCTCTCTGGTTCTGGTTCTGGTTCTGTCTCTCTCTGTCTCTTTCTGTCTGTCTCTCTGTCTTTCTCCCCCCCTCGTCCCATCTCTCTCCCTCTCGCTTTCTCCGTCTGGCACTTCCTTTCTCTCCTTTCTCTTTCTTGTTCATTCTGTCTTGCTCTCTCTAGCTCTGGTTCTGTCTCTTTCTGTCTCTTTCAATGTCTCTTTGTTTGTCTCTGTCACTCTGTCTCTCTCCCTTTCCACTTGGTACTTCCTTTCTCTTTCTTGTTCACTCTGTCTTGTTCTCTCTGGCTCTGGTTCTATCTCTCTCTCTTTTTCACTTTATTTCTTTTAATCATTTCTTTTCTTTCTTTCTCTCTCAATCTCTGTTTTCCCCCCTCTCACTGTTTCTGTCTGTTTTTTTTTTTCCTTTTTCTCACTCTCTTTTTTATATATTTCAAATATATTCAAAGTGCCTTTTCATCATTCACCCTTGCAAAACCTTCTGTTCCAGATTTTTCTCTCTCTCCCCTCTCTTCCTGCTCCCCCAGACACCAAGTAATCCAATAAAGATTCAATTCTTGTAAATATTTTTCCACATATATGATTCTGCACAAGAGAAATCAGATCAAAAAGGGGAAAAATACAAGAGAAAGAAAAAAAAGAAAGAAAGAAAGGAAACACCACGAACAACAAAGGTAAAATGCTATGTTGTGATCCACATTCAGTCTCCATCATGCTCTCTCTGGCTGCCAAAACTCAAATTTAAAAAACAAAAAACAAAGCCATTGGGTTCTCCCAGCAGTCAAGACTCCCTCCGCTGACTCCTACTGTGAATTGAGGACTTCTAATTGCTAGAATCTGAGAAGCCTTGAAGCCCTCGAGAGCTGTGCCTTCAATTCTCCTCAAGCTCAGCCATCAGCTTTTTTAATCTATCATTTCTTTTTCCTAATTCTCATAAATAATAGGAGAGCCCCCAAATATTAATGGAATCATGAAAGATTCCATTCCATTTCAAAAGTACTTCCCCAACTTTTCCTATTTAATCAGTAATTCTTAAAAAAAAAAAAAAAACATACCTCAGTCCTGAAATGCTTATATAATTTCCTTTCTTTTGAAGTTTTACCTGAAGTTAAAGAGTTACTTACAATTGAACTGAAATATGGATCATGCTGGTAGCTCGGAAGCTTCACTATGCACATCCTTAGTTTAGTACCTTGATGCTGTGTTCCTATACATTCATTTATCTAGTTTTTAATAAATGAAAGATCTTTCCCTGCCTATTCAAAATAAGAAACAAACAAGTGAGGTATCATCTTATGTCATTCAAAAAGAGATTTGAATCTTTTAAAATCATATACCACAAGGTTTTTTTTTAATCCAAATCTTATTTATTTGAAAGCTGTTTATATACATACATCCATATCCATATCTATATATGTATGCATGTTAGTGGTATCTTTTAAAGTCCTTTTGTTCCTCTTTAGCTATTAGTCATCATTTTTAATAGTCACATCTTACACCAGTTAATAATTGATTTTAGTTTTTTTTTTAAATACAGAAATGATTTCTGCCCTTTACATCCCCAGATTGCAATGTGTCTTCCACTCTGAATGAGTTTCTAAATATCATATGAAAGCACCTGAGTCAGTCCTCTGATCTGTATCCACAGAAGGAAAACCTGAATGATGGAATAACTAAGCATCATCCCCCACTCTGTGCCCACCCAAGACTCCCTATTGTTCATGCTTTAGGATAAAGAAGCTTTAGTTTCAAGAACTCATTTTTTAAGGTATATTTATATATACATATGTAGATATATACATACATACACATACTTGCACATATACACATACTCCAGATACACATGTGTCTTTCCTATCTCTTCTGCCTCTTTCATTCTTTCATTCAATTCTGCTCCATAATTTGGTTTACTATTACTTAATCACTCCCCACCCAAGGATTCCTCCCTTGTCTTCTTCCCTCACCCTTTACTTCCTCATCTATCCATCCCTCCTCCCTTCTTTTATTTTTATTTTTATTTTTATTATAACATTTTATTGACAACATATGCATGGGTAATTTTTTTATAACATTATCCTTTGCGCTCACTTCTGTTCCGACTTTTTCCTTCCCTTCCTCGATCCCTTCCCCTAGTTGGCAGACAGCAAGAACTCATTTTTAATGAATTTTTCATGGAAACCACTAAGCTCCTGGAAGGTCAGCTCAAGAACCACCTGTATCAAGACCTCTCTGGAGTTTCCCTGGGTGTCGGTGGCCCTCTCTCCCTGTCACCACAGATTCCAGAGAGTTTCCAGACATCAGTAGCCCAGGACAAGAAAACAGGGGAGCCACAACAAGAAAATAAGTAAGCCAGAGACGACTGTATTCCTTACACAGCACAAATAGCACTGACTGATTCTTCCCCAGCTCTGTGTGCGCTCATCTGGGGAGGAGTTGAAGCCCCCGAGAAGGCTGTAAACTCGCCGTCCTTCTCAGCCCTTCAGTTCCTAAAGTGCAACGACAGCACCCACAAGCAGGGAAGACTTGGGCAGCGAGATCCAGGAAGGTTAAACCAGCCCATGTTCAGTGAGTGACTCCTCTGAGCTGCAACACCTAGAGCTTCCTGCAAGATACAGAATCACCGCCTTCCCTGCCCACCTCCCCACCCCACCCCCGTAAGTGGCTGTATCAGCCACTGAGGGAACTTGGGGAGCCTGGCCTCCACTCCCCCACCTCTGCCACTGCAGCAGCTGTACACTCACCCCAGCCCTGCCCACACAGAGCCAGGTTCGAGTCTAAAAATGATGCCTTTACCTCTTTCTCTTTACATTTTTTATTGTAAAACCTTTCTCTGGATGCAATTATACTCACGCTGCCCACCCCTGCCGCCTGCACTGAGGCCACAAGAAATGGAGAAGATGCTTATTGTACTTAAGATGACCCATTAGAAATACTCCCATGAGTTCATATCTTAAAGGATCAGGGCAGGTCAATGTCAGGGAACAAGTGATCTACCCATTGGTTTGGGCCTGGTTTCCCTGAGAAGAAGCAAGAGACAAGAGGCCCAAGCCATGCTGCTGTCATGAGCTTGGGAAACCCTCCTCATTTTCCCCACTGCACACATCTGATGTGGAGAAGAAAAACTTTTTCTTTTTAATTTCTCTTTTACCCATTTCTCTTTTTAATTTAATAAATCTTCTCTCTACATCAGTTGCCTCCAGACATCTCCCCCCCACATCCCCACCTCAATACCACTGAGAGAACCAGAAAGAAATAAAATGGATTTGACACAGGTAACAGTAAAAAAAAAAAAAAATCTCACATCATCCATGGCCTTAAGGAAGGGAAGTAAGGAGGGGAGAGGGAGGGTCAGAAAACAATTTGTTTTTCTTCCAAATATGGTACAATGCCACAAGAAACCTTGCAATGCGAAACAATAAAGAATTATAGAATGATTAATATGGAATCCAGCACTAACATTTCCCTAATGGCACCATCAGATGATGGGCTAATGTTTTAACTTCGCTGGACTATTTACAACATGAGTTAGTTCACATTTCACTTCTAATGGGCACAATGATCCATACCAAGTGACTTCTATCCTTCTGCTACTCTTTCTACTTATTGACTGACTGAAGGAAGGTACAAACAGGAGGTGACCCTAAATTGTACACAGGCTTATGTAGGAATCCGTGAGTTCATAGCTTGCAAAGCACTCTGGGGGAAAGGAAATACATGCCCCAACCCCACTCCATCCCACCTTCACCCAACCCTCCAGTACACTTTAGGCATCCTTGCATTTGAAAGTTAGAAGGACTCAGAATATTTCTTGATAAATGTGATTTTTATTTAATTATAACTTTGACTAAGCTAGGGGGAGAAAAGTAAAAGTTGAAAATCTCTGGTACCTTAGAACCTGTTTTTAACTTAATATGTATAGCAATGAACCTCATTTTCTGGTCTTTCCTTTAAAAATAAGAATTATAGAGTTCTTTTAGTTATAAAGTAACTAGTCCAGGAAAACCAAGGATAGCTAGCACTGATGGAGCATTGGAAGGTTTGCAAAATTTTACATATGTTATTTCATTTGATCTCCAGAACCAGTCTATGCAGTAGTTAATACCCATTTTACAGATGAGGAAGCCAAATTAATTGAGGAATTGAGTACATTCCAAAAATAAGTTTCTGAGATGGGCTTAGGACATAGGTCTTCCTGGATGCAAAGTTAAAGATATTTTCTGCCCCACTGCTTCCTGGAGATTATGAATTGATAAAGAAATAAACTGAGGCCCTCCCCTTCAAGACTTCTCTTTGAGAATTACAGGGTGATGCAATGGGAAAGCATGTAGATGGAGAATTGCAATTTCAAATCCCAGGGCTATTACCTGTTACATGTGACCTTGGACAAGTCACTTTCTCTACAGGACTCAGTTTCCTCATCTTTAAAATGAGGGGTTAAAGCAGATTATCTCTACAATCCTTTTCAATTCCATGATCCCATGATCATATAATTGGAACCTGATATGATCTAATTCAGCAGCTTCTAGAAAGTTAACTCCTTCCATTAATCAATGAGGGAACTATGCCCTTTAAGGGGACATGACTTTGGGAATGTCTCACTACTATCTAACAGTTGAGCTAGGGCCAGAACTCAGGATTCTTGACTCTAATAGTCAATGACAATGAATAGATTCCAATTTGGGGGCCAATTTTTTAGGGCAGTGACCATTCTGTGCCCTCTGAACCCATCTCACCTGACCTCGATTCCTCTTGAATTGGACATTTCCAGGCTTGAAGGCTACAGTTCTCTTTACCACCTCTAATTTTGTATGTGAAGCTCATTCTTTGGACAGGAATATTTGCAGTATTCTATTTGATCCCTTCTGTATTAGCAGAGCTATGCAACAAGGTCTAATCTCAACTCTTTGAACCTTGACATGGCATTGAATTATGCATTCTTCTTATATTATCTGCAATGCTTTTGCAGCAGGAATCATGATCTTGATGGATTCACATGCTACTGAGTGCCACTTCCACCCAAGGCTCTACTTTACCAAGATTCTTCTGTAAAGATTATCTTCTGAAGGCAATGAGGTAAGAAATAGACCTTTGGACTCAGAGAGGGATGAAGTTAAAGCTGTTTTATTCCACACCCGCAAAAGCCCGTGTGTCCTTTATAGAACAGGCGTACACTAGGAGAAAGAATCAAGCACTCTATCCTTCTTGCTGGCCACAAGGTCCCTCCCATTCATCCCTTTGCTGGCTGCTCCAGGACATACAACTTCCTGCTTCATCTCACACATACTTATCCCTATATATGTTCCCCCTCCCATCACATCTATTACATGATCATTAAGATAAGCCTAAGCTCCTCCTGGGGAGGAAAAGTTAATATTCATAAAGAAATTAAGCATGTGACCTACAGCTAAGCTACAAACTTCATCCTACTTTTCTGTCTCCAGAACCCCCTGTCACTTTAGTCAGGTTTTAATTCTAAATTCAAGTTATAAGATCTACAAAAGAATGCTGTCCTCACAGGATTTTTCTTATATTTGCATATTTCTGTGGAAACACCAGGTCTCATACCTCAGGCTGTGCAGTGACAACCAGAAGCAACTAGGGTAGCAAAGGGATGGCAATGAGAGTTCAAACACAGCCCTGGACCTATCAGGGTGACCCTGGGTAAGTCAGTTAATCTATTTGCCTCAGTTTCCTCAGTGATGAGATGGGGTTAACAATAGCATCTATCTCCCAGGATAGTTGTGAGGATCAAATGAGATAATTGTAAAGTGTTTAGCACACATTAATCACTATTTGATGTTAGCTATTACTGTTATTGGACAGTTAGTTTGTGCTGCAAATTGAGTACTCTGGATATAGGGAAAACAGTACTGAGCATTAGGTTTGGAACAAGGAAGACTCACGTTTATCGGTCCAAATCTGACTTCAGATACTCAGTAGCTGTGTTACTTTGGGTAAGTCACTTAATTCTGCTTCCTCCTCTGTGAAATGAGCCAGAGAAGGAAATGGCCAACTATTCCAGTATCTTTGCCAAGAAAACCTCCACTGGGTCACAATGTTGCTAAAACACTTGAACAACTTTCTGATTCTTAGAGTGGAACAAATACTGGCTTTGGGACTAGAGAACATGAGTCTAGATCCTAACTCAGCTGCCTATTACCTGAGTGATCTTGAGTAAATTAAGTTAACCTTCTTCAATCTATGTTTTCTCCTCTGGAAAGTGAGGAGGAGGATAGAATAGATGATCTCAAAGGAAGTAGTCTCCTAACTTGTTTTGATCACATTCAACTCTATCAGTAAAACATTTTTGAACCTCTAATGTGTGTGCTTATTTATAAATTATATACATATATATATATATGTATATGTATATGTACTTATGTGTGTGTGCATGTATGTATCCCTATTAAGAATGGTACTTATTATGAAGCTTACTCCAAATTTGAAATCCTGAAGGGAGAAGATCAACATAGAAATTCTAATATTTAAAGTTGGTCAGGGAGGAACCACGGGGATTTCTTGAACAAGGCATTGACATGGGCAGCTTGGCACTTTGGGGATCTCATTGCAGCTTCAGGGTACAGAGAATGGAATGGAGGGGAGAGCCTGGCTGCAGGAAGACCAAGCAGCACACTCCTGCAATGGTCCAGAATGAGGGCTGGGGGCAGGAGAGCAGCTACCTGAGCATCAAGGTGACAGACAAGAGAGATGTGGAGGAGAAGAATAATGAAGTGGCAACTGATTCAGGTAACTGAAATGTTAGCTGGGAGAGGATGAGGAGTGGACTATGTTGGGCTGAAATTGACAGCGTGAGAGGCTGGAAGGATGGCCCAGCTCTAAACCACAAAGGAGAAGTGAAAAGAACAGGTTGGAGGAGACACAATGTGATCTCCTGACAAAGATACATGTTGCCAAAAACAAAGACACATGTAGCAATGTAGACATCCCTGATTACTCTGGGTATGATACTTTGTAGCACTCAAGATAAAATGGGAGGGTGGAGAAGGAGGAGAGGAACTCCTACAGGCTGGTTATTTCCCAGGAGTCAGTCTGCCTCCCTTTTGGGGGGAGGGGAAGATGGTACCTGTAGAAGCCATGAGGATCTGAAGGGTGGTGTAAAGCTGTAAGAGAAAGACAAGAGAGGAACAGAATCACAGAGAGAGGGAAATAGACAGACACAAAAAGAGAGAGAGCAAGCAAAAGACAGTGAGAAAAAGAGAGAAACAGAGAGGAGTGAAAGAGGCACAAAGAGACAGTAAGTAAAAAGTAGCCTAAGAATGAATGACAGACTGAAAAAAGAAAAGGAGAGAGAGGAAAGCATGAGAGACAGAGAACAAGCTAGAGAATGAAAAATAGAGTGAGAAAGAGAAAGAAACAGGTAGCAAGACAGAAAGAAACAGAGTAAAAAAGGAGAGCTAGTTAAAAAAAGAGAGATCAAGAAAGAAAAAGAAGCAGAAGGAAAGAGATTTAGAAAAAGTTAATGTTATGGGCCAGAACTCTGAACCTGAAACAAGGATGCTTATAAGGAACTAAGTAGAATTGAGGGGACAATGGTTATCTAGTTTAGCATGGTGATTAATAGTACTCTAAGTTCAGTATGACTGATTTAATCTTACAACAAATAATGGTTTCCTAGAGATATAATGATTACTTTATACTCAGTGTAGAGCATATAAACTGGGACTCAGAAAGCCCTCAGATTCAGAGGCAAGACAGGGTAAAAGAAGACCCAAAACCCCATGTTCAAAATGCCACCACAGCTTCCATTAGGCCTCAGACTGTAGATTGACCCAGGGAAATGAGAGGTGGAGCCAGGGTCTCAAACAAAAAACAGGTGGCAGCTGAGGTTACACCCAGAGAACCTCTAGAAGTAAGGGATTACATGACAATCAGCCAAAAAACAATCAGATCTCAAAAAGGGATTATAACTGGGGAGAATACAGGCTTTTTAACCTGACAGAAGGGCAGTATCCAGTGCAAGCAGCTCCAATGTAATTGCCAGGTGATGAGGAGAGATTTAGAAAGTGGCAAATAGAAGGGACTAGATAGGTTAATTGCTTGGGAAAACGGGTTTGCTTGTGTTTTTACAGATAGAGAAGGAGTCAGACGGGTGCCAATGAGCTGTGTTCGCCTTGTCCATGGGAGAGAGACAGAAAAAAGAGAAAAACCTCAAAACTAAGGAGAAGACAGTATCATCTGACACTGAAAGAGC
Organism: Antechinus flavipes; assembly: GCF_016432865.1. Lineage (NCBI taxonomy): Eukaryota > Metazoa > Chordata > Mammalia > Dasyuromorphia > Dasyuridae > Antechinus > Antechinus flavipes. The sequence goes on from NC_067399.1 coordinate 1,187,783, forward strand.
ATGGCTGATGATGAGACTGTTGCAGGACTTCCAAACTTGCAGGAATCATTGGATTCCCTACACATGTGAAGTAATGGATAATAGATTGGTTTTGGACTATTTCTAGGACTTATGGACATGTATAATGTCTCATGTTGATTCATGTTGTTTGTTAAATCACTATTAGCCTGTGCTATATTGCTATGTGCTTATGTAATAACTCCAATGTTGATGGATTTATGTATACCTGTTTCAAGTGAGCCCCTTCAGGAACTCACTAATCTGGTTTGATTTCCCATTTCTTTTGGTGTTTTCATCTCCCTTCCTGAGATGTCAGAGAAGGCATAATCACCACCTTTTATGGTGTTTTCACCATTCTTTTGAGGAATCAGGGAAGGTGTGATCACCTCCTTTTTGGGGGTTCTCACCTCCTTAAGAAATCAGGGAGAGCATGACCACCTATGTTCTAAAACAAAAGAAAGCAGGAGATGTTATGGCCCAGAACTCTGAACTTGAAACAAGGATGCTTACAAGGTACTAACTAAATGGAATTGATGAGACAATGGTTATCTAGTTTAGCATGGTGCTTAATAGTTCTCTAAGTTGAGTGTGATTGATTTAAGCCTACAACAAATAATGGTTTCCTAGTGATATAATGATTGGTTTATACTCGGTGTAGAGCATATAAGCTGGGATCCTCAGCTAGATTCATTCAGAGGCAGAGAAGATAAAGGACTGGGGGCAGGAGCTCAAGTTCTCAGAATCAAGGAGAGAGGAGAGGTTCATTCGATCTCAGTCAGGCTCCTGGTAGCTAGCCTGGCCTCCTGCTTCCCCCACTAAGACCAAGGCCAGACTGAAAGGCTCTCCAGAAAGCTACCCAGCACCAGGAAGGAAATAAAAAAGAATCTGGACTTTAACACCTGTCTGTACTTGTGGTGATTACTGAACTGAAATGAAGGCTGCTCCCAGAGACCCCAGGAAAACCAAACAAGAATCTGGCCCATAACAAGTTAAAGCAAGGGATTAAAAAACTCAGACAGAAACTGTAAGGGAGACACAAAGGTTTTGGAAAGAGGAAGACAGAGAGCAGACAATAGAAAAGGAGAGGAAAGAGAGAGAATTCATTCAACATTGCAAATATCATTCCGTCATCTTTCTCTTTAAGCCCATACCTTTTCTGAACTTTCTTATTTTTGTCTTGGTAATACACACAATCATATACGGGATTAATCTCTAACTATATACACCATTATACTTCTAATCACCCATGTTTGTTACCTGAAGTGTTAATTTTGATATTTCACTTTTACATACCTACATACATAAGCAGTTGCTAAATCTTAGCATTTCTAACTCTACTATATGTCTTTTTAAAAGATACTACATTTTTAACTTATGGAAGAAAACAAGGATTTCTACATAATACTATAACAAAGATGATGGTATGTGCAATTATAAATCTGTTATATACAACTTCCTATTTTAAATATATCATAAAATTCTAAGAAAAATGGCATTTTCCCCCCTCACCCACCCTACAGATGCCTACCATTAAATACCAATACTTGTGTGTGTGTGTGTATGAACATATATATATACACACACATATGTATATCTGTATGTGTGTAAAATTATTCTGTACTTACTTTTATTTATCAGTTCTTTCTCTGGATATGGATAATCATTTATAGTTAATTTGAGTATTTATAACAGACAAAATAACATATACTCAGTTATTCATAAAACAATATTACTGTTACTGTTTAGAATATTTTCTTGCTTCTGCTCATTTTACTGTATTACTTCACACAAGTATTTCCATGGTTGTTTTTTTTTTTTTTTTTTTTTTTTCTGAGCTCCTGAGCTCATTATTTCTTACAGCACAGTAGTATTTCTTCCGCACCATATATCATAACTTGTTCAGCCAATCCCCAATGAATGGGCAGCCCTACAGCTTTCCAGTACTTTGCCACCACTACAAACACTTTAGAAGATATCTTGCCTCATTCCTCTTCTCTCTGCTCACAGAGCTATTTCCTTGTTCAGGCCCTTAAAATCTCTAATTTCTTCTATAGTTTTAAGAGAGTTTGTTGTTGTTGTTGTTTTTTTGGGTTTTTTGTAGCTTTCTGTGACACTTTGTGATCTTATTCGAGGTTTTCTTGCCGAAGATACTGGAGTGGTTAGCCATTTTTTCCTCCAGCTCATTTTACAATTGACAAAGCTGAGGAAAACAGGATTAAGTGACTTGGCCAGGGTCACACAGCTAATAAGTGGCTGGGGCCAGATTTGAGCTCACAAATAGGAGTGTTCCTGTTTAAGGCCTCTCTACTGTGCTACCCAGCTGCCCTAGGATTCCACAAATCTTTACTGATTGAGAAACATTCAGAAACATGGTCTGATATCAATGTTTTATTCACTGACCCATCATTTAGGATCATTAGGTGACCCTCAACAATATGGAGATTGTATTGCTCATTTAAGAAGGCAGGTTATTTCAAACACTAGAAATAGGGGCACAAAATACTTTGCACAAAATGTCTTTGCAATCCAACTGTCACAACTCTTCCCAACAAAACTCCCCATATTGCCTCATACACTGGGAAAGCCAACATTGCTGAGATAATCAGCTCTTCTGCTTTGAAAAACTTACCCTTAAAAACTTAGATCAGGACAGTCTTTGGCTGAGAATGTCCAGGAACACAGCTACTCCTGGGAATCAAAGATACATGGCTAGGTGCGCTTGAAGGCAGACTCTTCCCTCTCCAAGCTTGCCAAATAATAATCCAAATGCACAGACTTGACTATATTTTGCTCTTTGAAGTCAGGAAATGTGCTTTGTAATTGCTCCAAAGCAATGGAACCTGCTTTCCTCTTTCTTCCTTTTGATGTCTGAAAAATTCTCTGGGAACAAAAACTTCCAGTTCTCTCTGTCTGTTTCTGTCTCTCCAACTCTTTGTGTGTTTTTATGTCCATATTTCTCCCTCCTTTCTTCCCTCCCTTCCTGGCTCCTTCCACACCCTTATTAAAAGCATTTTTTTTTCACTTTTCACACCTCTGAATCCTCCCAGGATATCTTGGTGTTTACTGGCTAGATTTATTTCTTAAAGAACAGGCCTTAAAGCAAACCCAAAACAATTCTCATTGGCCATCCATAGGTCCTAGTCCAAGCCCCATTGGGTTATTGTGTAAGTTAGAATCAGACTGAATGTAAATGCCAGTCATTTCTGCTTTTGTCAGAAACCCTGAGGGTACCCCCCCCCAGATTGATTGATTGATTTAGATTTGGGGGGGACTTGGTGAAAGAAGAGATTCTTGGCTCAATTGCTCCCCAGCCTTAATCACTGAATGGGTGCTGCCTCAATCAAGGCCTGTTGAAGACCTTAGCATTAAAAAGACCAAGGTTTCCCATTGTTTCCAAGGTGATCTTGATCTCTCTCTGGGCCATATAGCTCTGGAGGAGAAAATGAGGCAGGTGACCTTGCTCAGCCCTCCCTCACTTCTATTCCATTCACTTGTTTGTCATGGCATCCCCTCCCTGATATCATGATCCTCTTGAAAAAGGGAGGACAGGGAACAATCCTTTCTCCTCTTCCTCCATCCTTCTCCCTCCTCCTCCCTGTGCCCCTCCCCTCTGTCTCCATCTCTGTCTCTGTCATCTGAGAAGATATTTAGGGACAGAAAATCCTAAGTTTAAAAAAAAAATTTTACACTGGACAGTGATAATACAGCTAGCTATTATTGCCCCAATTAGAATGGTCCTCCACTGCCCTAGTCAATCTATAAACACTTATTAAGTGCTTGTTTTATTCCAGGCACTGTATTAGGCACCAGAGGGGCTGCATTGGGTTCCAGAGGAAGAAACACAACCCTAGTTTCCCATCTCCTGATTCATAAGAGTTCTAATCAATATACAAAATTGAACTCATTTTTTACTTGTAGGTAGTATGGAACAGTGCTTATCTGAAGGCAGAGAACCCGAGTTTTAATCTTAGTTCTGTCACCTGGTATCTATGGGATGTTCAACAAGTCATTTAACCTGATTGGGTCTTAGATCTTTCATCTTTAAAATGAGTGGAGTGGACAAGATGATTTCTAAGGCCCCTGGCAGCTCTAAATCCATGATTTGATATTAAGGAAATGCAACTTCCCTGTAACTTTGATTGTCTGATTTTTTTGAGGTAAATCAAAAGTCTGTGTTCTTTTATTCAGAGACATATTTTAAAACTGAAACTTTTTTAAAAATTAAATTAGCTATTTCTGAGGGAGAGAACCTACCTTTATACATTTTACCCTTTAAAAATATTCTAGTTGAGTTATTCACTGAACACTAACTCATAGAGAAACAGAAAAAAAAAAGTTTCTGTAATACTCGATTTCTTTTTCTAAAATCAAAGATTTTACCCAAGAGGCCAAAAACAGAAATTAAGATTCCACGTGGAGCCAGATACTGATTGCAGTACTCTCTGGAAGCAAAGAACCAGGACAAAAGGAGAGACCCCATAAGGGGAATGTTTGAAAAAATTATGACATATGATATAAATGTTAACCCAAGGCGTGAACTTTTATCTTTTACCACTCTGCATTCACTATTGCAATCTCTCCTAATTCCCAGGCCCTCAGAGAAATCTCCAGTCATGAAATGTGGATTACACATACACCACAAAAAAAGATGTGGTAAAGAAGAAATCAAAATGAATTTTTTTTAAAATAGAACAGCAATGGAACAACAAGGTGGAGAATTGTTCCCAAATATCAGAATCTCTGATGAAATGAATCCTATGCTTATAGTGGAAATGGAAGAAAATGGAAAGTCAAACCATCAAAATCCAAGTGCATTGGTCAAATATATACATATTTGTACATATATAGATGGTTAGAAATACAGATGACCTCTCCCAAGTATCAGAGTATTCTCAGATCTGGCCAGCCTTTCCATATATGGTCCATCCATATATAGTTGGCATTTCAATTGATTTTCATGACTCTTGTCCTCCCAAGATTCTATAGTTTATAGGGGCCTCTTTAGGGTATTTTTTAAATAAAGAAATTGGAAAGTATTTTCCTCCTGATTGTTCTTTAATTTATGAAAAAAGTCTCCATTTTAAATGCTCTTTTTCTGCAATGAAATAAAATAATGGAATAACCAAATGAAAGCCATTATAAGTAAAGGCATGTTTTGCCCTTGACAACATCATGCCCAGAGTGACTTAAGGTGCTTAGTAGAACAGATAATAATACTTCATTTGGATGGAAACTGTCTCCATCACTCAGTACAGTCTAGATTATGATGAACATTTATTTAGAATTCTTTTCATGTTTTCATAAGATAAAACTTTATTCCAGATTCCCAGAAAACAAAATATATCCTTTCTTTAACTTTCTTCTCTTTTAAGTGATGACATATAACTTTTTCTTCCAGAGAATTTAGGGTCAGGGTTAGGGTTAGAGTTAGCTCTTCATGTACTCTTTGAAGCATTATCTTCACAACATATCATTTATATCAGTTCTGCTGAGGAAGAAATTTTTCATCCCCTCTTGCTTTCTTCCACAGATCCATCTTCCTGATTCCACAAGGAGATTCATTTCATGATAAGACAGTTCTTAGCTTTATTCCAACTCCTCCTAAAAATGCTTTTTCTCAAAATTTAATCAGGCTCTTAATGACAATAAGAGTTGCCTCTGACACACATAAATGCAATGACAGTTGAGCAAATCACTTCTCTGAGCTTCAGTATCTTCCTGTATATTGAAGAAGGTTGGAGTCTGAAATGTCTTTCAGCTCTACCTCTCATGTTTTTTGGTGGTTTAGGAATTGATGACATTCAAGGACTTGGCTATGGACTTCATCCAGGAGGGGTGGGGCCTCTTGGACCAGAGATCCAAGATCTCTGTACAAGAGATGTACAAGAACAAGTTGGAGAATATCTGAAACCTGTGCTCCCTAGGTAAGGACATTTCCTCTGGTAAGTCTGAATCTAGAGCCAAAGGAATATCTTTATTCCCTAGTGTAATGAGTTAGGAGGGTTTATCAGACACCAGAAAGGGAAAAGTGCTGGTCGTCTGTGTCCAAGAAACATCATCCTTCAATAGGCTGGTTTACCTGTAAAAGGTCTTTGCATTGTGTAATAGGAACTTGAGCTCTTCCTTTGTTGTTCCTGCAGTTGTCTCTTACTAATTGTAGGTAATTCTTACTAATTCTAAATTAAGGTCCAAGGTCAAACCAGTATAGAAGAATCTCAAACACAGAACTAATCTCAGAGGTTATTTCACTACATCTCTAGCTAGACATTAATTTTATCTTCCAATGCCCTGAAATTTGCTCAAGCATCTTTTACTTATAGCATATTCCTCTGTGGGATCGGTCTACTATTTGGGATATTATTCTTTCTAAAAAGCATCAGTTTGAGCTGAAAGCACCTGGTTGACCCTAATATAGGAAGTTGGTCCACAATCTTCCTTCCCTATTGCCTTCAAATATCAACAGAGGCAATAGGAAAGGAATGGGAGGGAATAAGCATTTTTTTCACCTATTATGTGTCAGGTGTGGTATGCTTTTTCTTACAATACAGTAACAACAATATTGTTTAAGAACAACATCCAGCAAATAAATCATTTTGACTTCAATTACCCAAATTAATGATAAAGGATAAAGGAAAAAAGATGCTGTTTGCATATGAATGGTAGCTATCTCTAGGGTGTATGAAGGCAGAGGAAAGGAAAAAAAACTATTTGATAAATTTATTGTCTAATTTAAAAAATAGCAAATCGTGCATTATAGATTTACAGTTTCATGTGCAATCATCTTTTTAAATTGTACTATATTATAGAAATACTTTTGTTCCATAATTTTTAAAGAAAACTAAATATTATGTCACTTTATCTTCAAAACAACCTTCCAAGTTAGGTGATATTATTCTCCCCATTTAAGAGTTGAGGAAACTGAGGCAAGCAGAGTTTAAGCACTTGCCAAGGGGGACAGAGCTAGGAACTGTCTGAAGCTTGATTTAAATTCAGGAACTTCTGACTCTATGCCTAGGTCTCTTTATTGTACCACGAGCTCCCCTTAACTTCTAGATAATGGAAACGTTGGAATGAATAATCTTCTATGAAGAAGATGCCTCAAAACCAAGGTTCCCTGTTGATCAGGCTTGAGGCTGCTCTGGCCCAATATTACTCCTTTCTCCAGGTGTTGGATTAGGACTCTCTTCCAGAATGAAGCCTGACAGGATAAAAGGCAGGATATGGAGAAAGGGGTTTGGCTTTGTCTCACTTGTGCCCAAGAGAACCGTGTACATGGCAACAAAGATTGTGTGATGATCAATTCCAATGGCTCTTATCAATAATGTGGTGATTCAGGCAAATTCCAATAGGCTTGTGCTGGAGAGAGCCATCTGTGGGGATTGAAAGTGGATCATAATATAGTATTTTACATTCTTTGTTGTTATTTGATTGCTTTTTTTTCCTTTTTGATCTTATTTTTCTTGTACAGCATAATAAATGTGGAAATATGCATAGAAGAATTGCATATGTTTAACATATATTGAATTACTTGCTCCTAGAGGAGGGAGTGGAGGAAGAAAGGAAGAAAAATTTGAAACACAAGGTTTTGCTAGGGTAAATGTTGAAAACAATTTTTGTATCTATTTTGAAATTTTTGAAAATAAATAAAATTTGAAAATAAGTTTCAAAAAAAATAAATGAAAATATTTTGAAATATATTTAAAAAATAATTATACAGCAGAATAATGTGACATGTTCTATTTTGGGTTAAATAAGCACTAATGATTGAGCAAAAAAGTTTAATATATGTGAACATAATAGAGTAAATCTCAAAATGGCATAGCTCTGGACCCTCTCATATTCCCCTAAAGAGAACTAAATTACAAGCTTCTCTCCCTCTTCAACCCTAACTGATTTCCCTGACAAGGGGTTCTAGGTCCAAGAGAAGATATGATCTCTTATTTTGGGGACAACCATTGAAATGGACAAAGGACTGGCCTCCCCTCCCTTCCCCTCCCTCATGCTTAGGCCCAGAGAAGGGTCTGCTCAGCTAGATTAGGGGACTTCTTTTGCACTTCAAAGTATCAGATCAACAATGCTCCCAAGGATATCTGTTCCATGAGGGTGGTCACCTAACCCTGATCCCTACCTATGTTAAAATATCTGCCATTGTATCTTTCCTCCTGTAAAGTTGAGTCACTGTTTAATGTCAAAATATGCCAGCAAGGGTGAACAAAAATGCTTATAAGGCTGCCTCTACTTCAGTTGGGCACGGAACCATGCCAGAATCCTACTGGAGGTCCGTCCTGGCCATGCACACTATCTAGGCCAGTTATAAATAAATTATTTCTAAATTATGAATTACTATGGCCGTCTTGAATTTTATTGCCTGGGATATTTCACTTGGAGGTCCCCCAAGATAAGCCTTTGGCTCGGTCTGAGGGCCAGTCCCTCTCCCTGGAGGGCGAAAAAGATTATGGATCCTATTACTAAACTTGAAATTCTAAAATTAAAAGGAGAAATTAATAATATAGAAAGTAAAAAAATCTATTGAATTAATAAATAAAACTAAGAGTTGGTTTTATGAAAAAAACAATAAAATTGATAAACCTTTGGTAAATCTGATTAGAAAAAGGAGAGAGGGAAATCAAATTAGCAGTCTTAAAAATGAAAAAGGAGAACTTTCCACTGATGAAGAGGAAATTAAAGAAATAATAAGGGGTTACTTTGCCCAACTTTATGCCAATAAATTTGATAACCTAAGCAAAATGGATGACTACCTCCAAAAATATAGGCTTCCCAGATTATCAGAGGAGGAAGTAAATTGCTTAAATAGTCCCATTTCAGAAAAAGAAATAGAACAAGCTATTAATCAACTTCCTAAAAAAAAATCCCCGGGACCAGATGGATTTACATGTGAATTCTCCCAAACATTCAAAGAACAATTAGCCCCAATGCTTTATAAACTATTTGAAAAAATAGGGAATGAAGGAGTCCTACCAAATTCCTTTTATGACACAGACATGGTACTGATACCTAAACCAGGTAGGTTGAAAACAGAGAAAGAAAATTATAGACCAATCTCTCTAATGAATATTGATGCTAAAATCTTAAATAAGATATTAGCAAAAAGACTACAGAAAATCATCCCCAGGATAATACACCACGCTTAAGTAGGATTTATACCAGGAATGCAGGGCTGGTTCAATATTAGGAAAACTATCAGTATAATTGGCCATATTAATAATCAAATTAACAAAAACCACAGGATCATCTCAATAGATGCAGAAAAAGCATTTGATAAAATCCAACATCTATTCCTATTAAAAACTCTTGAGAGTATAGGAATAAATGGACTTTTTCCTTAAAATAATCAGTAGCATCTATTTAAAACCAGCAGTAAGCATCATATGTAATGAGGACAAACTGCAACCATTCCCAATAAGATCAGGAGTGAAACAAGGTTGCCCACTATCACCATTACAATTTAATATTGTATTAGAAATACTAGCTTTGGAATAAGAGTTGAGAAAGAGATTAAAGGAATAAGAATAGGCAATGAGGAAACCAAATTATCACTCTTTGCTGATGTTATGATGGTATACTTAGAGAACCCCAGAAATTCTACTAAAAAGTTATTAGAAATAATCCACACCTTCAGCAAAGTTGCAGGATACAAAATAAACCCACATAAGTCATCAGCATTCTTATAGATCACTAACAAAACCCAACAGTTAGAGTTACAAAAAGAAATTCCATTTAAAGTAACTACTGATTGTATAAAATATTTAGGAATCTATCTGCCAAGGGAAAATCAGAAACTTTATGAGCAAAACTACAAAACACTTTCCACACAAATTAAGTCTGATCTAACCAACTGGAAAAATATTAAATGCTCTTGGATTGGGCGAACAAATATAATAAAGATGACAATACTACCTAAATTAATCTATTTATTTAGCGCTATACCAATCAGACTCCCAAAAAACTACTTTGATGAAATAGAAAAAATAACAACAAAGTTCATATGGAAAAACAAAAGGTCAAGAATTTCAAGGGAATTAATGAAAAAAAAATCAAATGAAGGTGGCCTAGTTGTACCAGATCTAAAATTATATTATAAAGCAACAGTTACTAAAACCATCTGGTATTGGCTAAGAAATAGACTAGTTGATTGATGGAATAGGTTAGGTTCAAAGGACAAAACAGCCAATAACTTTAATAATATAGTGTTTGACAAACCCAAAGACACCATTTCTGGGATAAGAATGCACTATTTGACAAAAATTGCTGGGAAAATTGGAAATTAGTATGGCAGAAACTAGGCATTGACCTACACTTAACACTACACCAAGATAAGGTCAAAATGGCTTCATGACCTAGGCATAAAGAATGAAATTATAAATAAATTGGAAGAGCATAGAATAGTTTACCTCTCAGACCTGTGGAAGAGGGAGGAATTTATGACCAAAGAAGAACTAGAGATCACTATTGACCACAAAATAGAAAATTTTGAGTATATCAAATTGAAAAGTTTTTGTACAAACAAAACAAATGCAGACAAGATTAGAAGGGAAACAATAAACTGGGAAAACATCTTTACAATCAAAGGTTCTGATAAAGGCCTCATTTCCAAAATATATAGAGAATTGACTCTAATTTATAAGAAATCAAACCATTCTCCAATTGATAAATGGTCAAAGGATATGAACAGACAATTCTCAGATGAAGAAATTGAAACTATTTATAGACATATGAAAATATGCTCCAAATCATTATTAATCAGATAAATGCAAATTAAGACAACTCTGAGATACCATTACACACCTGTCAGATTGGCTAGAGTGACAGGGAAAGATAATTTGGAATGTTGGAGGGGATGTGGGAAAACAGGGACACTGATACATTGTTGGTGGAATTGTGAACACATCCAGCCATTCTGGAGAGCAATTTGAAACTATGCTCAAAAAGTTATCAAACTGTGCATACCCTTTGATCCAGCAGTGTTTCTACTGGGCTTATATCCCAAAGAGATACTAAAGAAGGGAAAGGGACTTGTATGTGCCAAAATGTTTGTGGCAGCCCTGTTTGTAGTGGCTACAAGTTGGAAAATGAATGGATGCCCATCAATTGGAGAATGGTTGAGTAAATTGTGGTATATGAATGTTATGGAATATTATTGTTCTGTAAGGAAGGACCAATGGGATGAATACAGAGAGGACTGGCGAGACTTACATGAACTGATGCTAAGTGAAATGAGCAGAACCAGGAGATCATTATATACCTCAACAGTGATACTGTTTGAGGATGTATCTGATGGAAGTGGACCTCTTCGATAAAGAGAGCTAATTCAGTTTCAATAGATCAAAGATGGACAGAAGCAGCTACACCCAAAGAAAAAACACTGGGAAATGAATATAAACTGCTTGCATTTTTGTTTTTCTTCCTGGATTATTTATACCTTCTGAATTCAATTCTCCCTATGCAACGAGAAAACTGTTCGGTTCTGCACATATATATTGTATCTAGGATATACTGTAACCTATTCAACATGTAAAGGACTGCTTGCCATCTGGGGGAGGGGGTGGAGGGAGGGAGGGGAAAAATTGGAACAGAAGTGAATGCAAGGAATAATGCTGTAAAAAATTACCCTGGTATGGGTTCTATCAATAAAAAGTTATTTAAAAAAAAAAAGATTATAGATCCTAGGGGATGGCCACCAAGAGACCTTCCTCGGCCTCTAGTCTTCAGTAATCTCTTTCCTGCAGACCAGGAGAGTGAGACCCAAATTTTGAATTCTTTCCAAAATTGCATAAAGCATTCTAAAAGCCAGTTCTGGTTATTTTGAGGGGTCCCTGCAGCTGCAGCTGCCTAACTATCCTGCAGCCACCTGTCTGGTCAGTTGAGTACTCCTGTACCTGTAGCAATTGGGCCTAGCTGGACGCATTGTTTAACCGTGACCCTTGCTGGCTCTTCATGGGATGCCAAAAATCGTATGAGTCCTGACCTGGTTCTGGAAGACTAGTCTGTATGTTCTGTGTGTTCTGTATGATTTGTCTGTCTGTTTTGTTGGTTTCTGTTGGTTGTGGTCTATGTTCTGTGTGTTCTGTGTGATTTGTCTGTCTAAAAGCTTTGTTAAGAACAATGTTGCAACGGTGCTGAGTAACTTTTAATCTGTTGCACTAATTCGTAAGCAAAAAGCAGCAACAGAATTAAAAAAAATGTAAAAGGTGAAAATGGAGTTCTGCGTGTGTCTCTGTGTGTGTTTGTTTGCTTTGTATTTTGTGTTCTGTGTTAAAAGTTAGCAAGCTTGTAAGAGATAAGAATTCAGCCTCTGTGTTGCAGGCTTAGAAAATATCAAGAAGTTTGAAAAATCTTTCTCTCTCCCCCTCTGTCTCTGGCTGACTGCAGCAGCCTGTGAGAAAAAGGGAGAAAAGGGGGAGAAAGGAAGAAACAAAATAAATCAATCAATAAATAAATAAACAAACAAAGAAATGAATGAATGAATAGATAGATAAATAAATAAATGAATAAATGAATGAATGACTGAATAAATAAAAAAATAGATTGAAAAGGATTTGAAAGTTTGGAAAGTGTATATATATATATATATATATATATATATATATGCAGTGTGCTAACATTTAAAGAAAAGAAGTTTGAATGGAATATCTAGGCATTCTCTGTGAAGACAGAGAACAGCATTAAACGGGCTTGCAAGTTCACAGAAGCCCCTTTGGATTCTGGAAGGGAAAAAGGGAAGTCAAGGTGAAACAAACTTCTCTCTGGGGGCAGAGGTCCTGGAAAAAGCCCCTCATCTGTTTGCTGATTTAAGAGCTTTGTTAAGTTTTAAGAACAATGATTAAGAAATGTGGGAATTGGTTATTTGAAAATTGCTTGTGATTTAAAAAATTTTTTAAACTAATTTGTAAAGTGAATGGAATTGGCTAAGTCTTTCCTGGAAGGAATTTGATTAAGAAGTTTGGGATGGTTCTGAAAAGGAAAAAAATTGTGAGAAATGATTATGCTATAGTCTTTGCATGCTAGATTTGTTTATTCTGAGTATAAGATCTTGGCATCTGAGTATTGATAACTTTCTTACTAAAAAGGAAGAAAGAAGAAAAAAAAAAGAAAGAAAGAGAGAACAATAGAATTTCAATTTAGCCTGAGCTCAGTCATGGAAGCTCTACCTAGCGATGCTAATTACTGTCAGACAACACTCAGGTAGAATAAGAAAAAAGCATTTGTAAGAGCCCTGTATTGGTTTGGTTCAGAGTTTGTTACCTTCTGAAATATATTGAGTTTATTTGTTAATATAAGTTATATTTTAAATCCAGTTCTGCTGGACATGTGTGGGTTTTATGGAGGTTTGGGCTATTCACTATAGTGTGACTCCTATAGGTTTTTGAAGGAAAAATAAAAGAGGAATGGAGATGATTTGGGAAGGACTGATTTGCAGGGGAAATTAGAGGTAAGTATGGTTTTAGGAAGGTGAAAGAAAGACTTTTGGGAGTAGGTGAAGAGGTGGGGGAGGGAGCCATGCACCCCCACTGTCTTCTGCTACTTTACCAAAGGAGCATCTGGTAGGAAAGTTCTTTAAGGAGATTGTTCAAGTATGTAGCTAAGGAGAAAGAGAAAGTTGGAAATGGGTGGATTTGGGAAGAAACCTGATGTTGGGAAACTGATGGGCTAAATCTTGAAAATGATCCCCATGTAGAAAATTGAGTAGGGAACCTGAGGGAAGTTTTTTTTTTAGGGAGCAGGAGTGGGGGAAGGGTGGTCACGTGGAATCTTCTCCTCCCCTCTCCCTCTCTAAATGTGTTCCTGCTGTTTTTTTTTTTTTTAATCTGATTATGGCCAGTTCAGCAAACTGTGGTTTTTAAAAGCATGCTTACTTTTAGATTAATTAATTGAATATTTGTTGGGTTTTTTTTTTTTTTTGATACATAAATGTTTTCTTGGTTGAGGAATGTGGTCATAAATGTGATCCATACTTTGGTAGGAATATTTCTAAAAGTTTAATTGCTACTTTTAAAAACCTTCTTGAATTCTTTGGTTATTCTGTATAAATTTAAATTGGTTGTATTAAGTCATCCTGAGGTTATTAAAGGGCCTCTAAAAATAGTAGTTTTTTTCCTTTGTCCTTTTTAAAATGTTTCTCTTATGGACAATATGCAGTTTGGGATGTTTTTCTATGTATTGGATGTTTTAAAAGCAAAATTATGTGTATGTATAATGTTCACTCATGTAACATCTACTTAGATATGATAATTGGTCTAAGTTGTGAACTTACTGAGACAAAATTTCTTTCTGTTGTTACTATAAGGTTAGGGTAAATCTTTGTTTAAAAGTTATCAGAAATTTGATTAATGGCATCTGTTATTGGAGGTAAAATTTTGGGGGCTTAGAGTTAATTAGTTAATGCTATTTGGGAGTTTTAAAGCTCCACCCTCTGACAGTTACTGGGACAATTGATTGATAAGCAGTTAAAACTCAACTGCTTATGTTATGTTATAGTTATGTTCTTGCATTTTTCCTTCTGTAACTGATCTCTCTGATCAGAGCAATGGTCAATAGAACTGTTAATGCAATTCAATTATGTCATGCCTTGCTATTTTCAGTCTGATTATACGTAATCATTGTATCCTAAATGCTTGGGCAACTATTTCGCCTGGTCATCTGTCTGTTACTGGATATTTGTGTTTTGTTTCTTTAAGGTTTCTACATGATAAGAGGACAATTAACAGGGAACTGTGAGACCTCACTGATGTTACAACTTGGGACTGCACCCATTTGCTTAGCTTGTAAAGCAAATTCATCTCTTCACATAGGAAACTGCTGGCCAATTTATTTTGGCCTCCTCATGTTTTGCAGCAGTCTGGTGAACTGAGTCTTTCTATCTGAGACTGATCTAATCTGTATGTGTTAGATTTGTGTTTTTGTTCTAGATTTTGGTCAAATTACAGATATTGGCTTGCTTCTGGAACCGGGATCAGCTTTGATCAGCTTTGATTGTCAGCATGATGCATCCACTCTGCATGGAATGAGAGCCTCATATCATTTGTCAGCCTGGAGCAGCAGTTTGTACATGAGACCATGGACTGGACCCTGCATCGAGTGTACTTTGGACTGATATAAGAGACTTTGGGAATGGTTGATGACTGACTGTTAAACCTTGCCTGGATCATCTATTACTGTGTGTTTAAGATTTGGGATGGGATTTGTTAAAACTATGTAATTATTGCTGTTATGTTTGAGGGATTTTTAGAAATGCTACTGTACTAGTCTGTTATGTATAGGGATTTTGATTTGCTCTTGGTATTTGTATGGGGAATAGTCATTTGATAATTCCTTTCCATGAGGAAAAAAAAAGGGGAGGAAGAGATAGAACATTGGGGAAACTGTTATATTTTTTTCAAAATACCTGAAAGAATGGGAACCCCTACCTCCTATTCACTTTGCCTTAGGCACTTCTGCCCCACCCCCTATCTCACTAGTTCAGATTGAATTTGGATGTTTTAGCTTTAGAATCCCTTATTTTGTTAAAATTGCCCTGGCAGACTCAGTTTTGGGGATTTTTTTTTTTTTAAGAAAAGTTTTAGAAATCAGACCCTGTCCTGGGACTGGCAGTCTCTCTGATCTGTTTTTCTTCAGTCCTGTAACCCCAGTTCATTAATTAGTACCTCAGCATTTCAAAGGACCTTGTTTGATATCAGGCATCTAAAAGTTTGGGGTTTGCCTGCCGAGATGGTCTAACTGTGCATAATCTGCTCTGCAATCTGATCCTTTCTGCAGCCTTGTCTGTTTTCTCTGGTCAGGGACAGGAGAAGCTACTACAGCCTCACCCTTCTCCCCTGGAGAGATCTGCCCCTCTGCATGGGCTTGAGCCTTGTCCCCTGCTGCTCTGTAAGCAGAGACTGAGTTAAGTGCACAAATGACCACAGACCTAACTCACAGCGAACTGTCCATCTCAAACTGGATTCTCTGGCTGAGATGGTGCTCCAACTATAGATGACCTGACGTGCTTGCAGCAGGGAGCCTTTAAGCAGCAGAGTAACTGCTGTTAACTCTGGGGTTATCAGGAAGAGACTTGTCCTTGCATTTTTCTAGTTTTATTTAATGTTGGGCCACAGTTCTCTTTAATTGTCCTGACTCAGTTTCCCTAATTGGTTCTGCCTTGGTTTCCCTAAATTGTTCTGTCTCAAATTTCCTTGACTGTTCTGCCTGATCCTCTTAGTTGCAAACTCTGCTTCTGGATCATTAAGGATTGCTCTAAGGTTATAAAATGTTAATGTGAGACTCAAGGGGGAGTCCAGATTTCCTGGCTCCTATCAGAATGATCAGTGTCTCCCACCACGCTGTCAGAACCAGATCCAAAGTCTGTTCCCACGCTCTATGTTCTGACTCTGCCCCTGCCTTGGTTTACCCCTGTGGTTGTACTATGTGTGTGTATACGTCATTGAGAACTCACATTCACCACTGGATACTTTGAGATGAGAGTCCTGTCCAGTCAATCAGACTCTCCCGTTGATAGAATGTTGGGAGCTCTCTGGTCTCTGTCTTGCCTCAGTCTCTCCGGCCTTACATTTGCCTTGTTAGTTCTCAGGTCAATGCAGACATTAGGACCCTAGAGAGTCTCCTTACTCATCTAGGAAGGTTAGTGGGCTCCCTGGCAGAAGTTATGTTACAGACGCACCATGGGTTAGATCCGCTGTCCATGAAGCAAGGGGTCTGTGTGTAGCACTGGGAGAATCTTATTGCTTCCATGCAAATTGGTTGGGTGTCATTAGGGAATCTCTTGCTTCTCTGTGTAAGCACTTAGATCTTCGGGAGGCCAGTCGTGAGGCTTCAATCAGTCACTCTATGACTGGCTGGCCACCCTCCTCGGGAGGTACAGGCCCAGTCCTCTTGTTCCTTTTCCTCCTCCTCATAGCTCCCGGCATAAGAAAGTGCCTCATCTCTTACGTTCAGAACGGCATACAGACCCTGGAACTTTTCGCTCTTAAGGTGGCTTACTCCTGGTTGGCCTCAGATGAGTCACAACTATGAACATAAAAAAGGGGGAGTGAAATGGCCTCTCCTCCCCTCCCTCAGTCTTAGTTTAAAGGGCCCAGAGAAGGGGCTAGATTAGGGGATTTCTTTTGCACTTCAAAGTGCCAGATCAACAATGCTCCCAAGGATATCTGTGCCATGAGGTGGTCACCTAACCCTGATCCCTATCTATGTTAAAACATCTGCCATTGTATCTTTCCTCCTGTAAAGTCCAGTCACTGTTGTGGGGAATAGATAAGGTGAAGAACTTACAGGAATGTATGAATTCTTTTTCTGTATTTTATTATTTCTGTGTTTCTGTATAATATGTGCAGGCTCATATCTACTTGAGCCTTGGCCAGCTAGAAACATATTTACTTAACCTGAGCTGATGACATTTATTGGTATTTGACATTTATCAATATTTAGTCTATTAGCTGAACCACTGTCTGCTTGATTAAGCCTGAAGGCCTGACTTTCTGTTTCCTAGAAATCAGAAGATTTCAGGGAAACAGAAACCTTCCATTCCAATCTCTCCAAATAGCAACAACCAATTAGATGCCTCCCCCTCCCCTTCTCAATGCTCTCTTACTTGTGAGGTAATTTCTTGTATAAAAGCTATGTATCTTTACTACTTTTTGAGCCCTCCTACCACAAGCTTTCTCTTTCTTATCTCGAGATGGGATGGCTCATCCTCCGGAGGTTTTCAATAAACAACTTTTCTGCCTTCTGCTGAGTGATCTCTGAGTAGTCATTTTGGATAAGGGTCTTCTACATCCCTCACAGTTGGAGGCTCGTCCAGGATGGGGTCTTTGGGGGAGACGGCTATGTGCACCCCGAACAGGGACAGGCGCCCACGGAGTAGTTTTCTCCATGGTCTCTGGCTCTGGGTGAGCAGCCTCCCTCCCCTCTTAGACAATGACCCGAGGCAAGGATACTCAGTGGAATGCAGAATTGAAGATTGAAGGAAGTAGAGTCCTGATGGCCGGCATTTGCAGCCTGAAAAGAAACATATGTTCTCAAGGTAAAGCTCTTGGGAAGTCTGGGGGTTTATTGGCTGGGTCGAGGGAGACCCTGAGGGATTAGCCCTCTTAAATTTATTTTTGGTGTGGACTACTATTGACCCCAATGATAAAGGACTTTTCCTAAGGAGGCTCTCGGGTGGCTGTGGGGGCGTGAGGGTAATGTAGGGCCTCTGCCTGGGTGTGAGGGTAACATAGGGCCTCCGCCAACACCTGGATCAGGTCAAGGGTGGTATAGAAGCAGTCCAAAAATTTGTATCAGGACGTTAGCTAGGAAATTCAAGACTGGAATGAACTTCCTAGATATACAAGGGAAGAAAACTGGGAGGATATCCATCCCAGAACTATTTGGGTATATCAGACTTAAATCTGTATGTAAAAGGTGAAAATAGAGTTTTGTGAATGTCTGTGTGTATGTCTGCTTTGCATTGCCTTTGTTCTATGTTAAAAGTTAGAAAGCTCATAAGAGATAAGAATTCAGCTCTGTGTTACAGGCTTAGAAAAACATCAGGCTGAATTGTGGGAACTGGAATTCATTCAGAGTAGCAATTCTTTCAGAGTGGCTCAGAATGTATTGGTCTTAGAATTTGGGAACTAGTTTTGGGCTTCTCAAGAAAAGAAAATCATTTTTCTCTTTCTCTCCCTCTGTCTCTGGCAGTGTCTTTGCAGGAAGGGGGAAAGAAGGGGAAAAAATAAAAACATAGATTGAAAGTTTGGAAAGTTTTGAGAAAATAGAAGAACAGTGGCTATCACTCCTGTAAACAAGGAACCTGTTATCAGGACTCAGCCAGAAAAAAAGAATTCTCAAGGTAAAGCAAGGATTGGTGCTTAACTCTTTCCTGGTTACTAAAGAAAAGAAGTGGGAACGAAGTATCTAGGTAGATTTTAGGAAATTTCACAAACTGAAGTACTGGTTAATTTTAAAATAACTTTAAATTGGTGTGTGTGTTAAGATTGGAAAATTTAAGATTGGAACTAAGAAACTACAGATATTGGAAGGGAGGAATAAAAATAGAATAAGAGAGGTAAATAGTTGAACACAGGGGCGTCCTGACTTGTTGGACCTGTGAGAAAACTAGGCATACTTCTAAAGAAAAAAATTTTTTTAGGAAAAGAAAGAAAAATCATTATTAGTAAGTTTGCCTTCATGAAATTAGAGAACAGAAAGTTTAAGAAGACTAAACTGGGTAATTGTTTGTCTGCAATATTTGATTAAGAGTTTTGGGAATTTACTATATTTTAAAGAGGTACTATAATTTTGAAATTGCAATAAAATTAAAATTGGGGAAAATAATTTACTGTTGCCTTGCACATGTTAGATTTATTTTGAGTATAAAATCTTAAGAATTCTTCGAATATTGTGGCCTTTACAACTGAAGAGAAAAACTTTTTTTTTTTAATTTGGTTGGACTTCAAATTGAAATATAGGTTATTGAACAAAATGCCAGTAGCTTACCTTAGGCGGGGCTCGTGTTTGTATCTCCCTATTTAAATGGTATGTTGCTTTTTAAAAGTATTAGGTAATTTGTAAACTATATTATAAGTTTTATGAAATTTGATTCAAAATTAATTGTGAATCTTGAAGTTTAAAGTTTTTTTTAAAAAGGTGATTTAAAGACAAGAGAAAAGAGATTGATTTACAAAAGCAATTAATAATTTAAATAGAGCATCTAGTCAGAAGTATTTCAGAGAAGATTTGAGCAAGTAGGCATTGGGAGGAGAGAGACAGAGACAGGAGAATGAAGGTGATTTAAGAAGGATTGATTAGTAGAAGCAAATGATTTCAAGAAGAAGTCAGTGGGAAAAAGAAGGAACTGGTTGGAAAGGGTAGTCACAGAGAGATGGCTGTGAGATGGGATGTGTTTTTTTTTTTTGCAGGGGAAAGCAGCAGCTTTCCTTTGGCTGAAGAAAACAAACGGTTATTTAAAGGTACAAGCTGCTCTTACAAGATGTTAATTGATTGAATATTTGTTTCTTTAGATAAATAATGGTTATGAATATTAAAGAATATGATCAGAAATGTGGTATATAGTTTGAAAGAGTTATTTCAAAAAGTTTAATGATGTTTTCAAGAACTTTTCAGATTCTTTTATGTGAAAATAGAAAGTTTTAATTAACTGTATTGATGCCAATTATCTGAAAAGGGACTATAAGAATAATAGTTTTTGCCTTCTTCCTTTTGAAAATGTTTTTGTTGTAAACCATATGTAGTTTAGGAGTTTTCTGTGTATCGAGTGTTTTAAAAACAAAATGATTTAAAAACAATTTATTCAAGATGCAACATCTACTTGGGTATATAAGAATTGTGTGAATTTTCTGGGATAAGTTTCTTACTGCTACTGATATAAGGTCATGGTAAATAACTGGGATTTATCTGAAACTTTGGAGATAAAATTCTTTGGGCTTATAATTAATGCTATTTGGGAGTTTTAAAGTTCCACTTTCTGATATGCTGAAGATTGAGTTTTAGTTGCTTATATTATGTTATAGTTATGTTCTTGCATTTTTTCCTCCTGTGACTGATTTCTATGATCAGAATAATAGTTAATAAGAATTGTTAATGCAATTCAAATATGTCATATGTCGCTGTTTCCAATTTGGTTATATATGTAATCATTATATCCTAATATTTAGGCAAATTCGTATTTAACCTGGTCATTTGTCTGTTACTGAATATTTGTGTTTTGTTTTAAAAAAATTTTTTTTAATGATAAGAGGACAATTTACAATGGTCTGTGAAACCTAACTGCTATTTATTGGGACTATAGCCATCTGCCTGTCCTGTGAAGCAAACTTATTCCTTCACATAGGAACTGCTGGCCAATCTATACTGGCCTCCTCACATGTTGTTATATAGTTCCAAAGTGTTCTAATCTGTATCTGTTAGATTTGGTTTGGTTGTTCTAGATTTTGGTCAAATTACAGATTATTGAACCTCTTCTGAGACATGGATCAGCCCCTCTGAAGCTTAGATTGACACCCTGCTTGGACTGAGAGCCAGTTCTTCGCCCATTTATCAGCCCAAAGCAGGTAAGATTGAGACCATCTCCCGTGTTCCTGATGTAATTTGAACTGATATGGGGGACTTGGGAATGGTTGATGAATGATTGTTAAACTCTGACTCAGTCATCTATGACTGTGTTTAAGATCTGAGATGGAAATTGTTAAAAATGGTAACTGTTGCTGTTAAGGAAGTTATAATATGTTTATAATATGTATGTTCACTTCAGAATATGTAATTGTTTGAGGTATTTGATTTGATTTGATTTGATTTTAGGAAACTCCTCCTATACTAGACTGTTATGTATAGGAACTTTAATTCACTCTTGGGATTTATATGTGGATGGTTATTTGACTATTTACTTTTTTTTTTTTTTGATAATTCCTTTCCATGAGGAAAAAAAAGGAGAGGAAGAGATAGATAGGGAACTAGGGAAACTGGTGGATTTTTCTCAAAATACCTAAAAGAGTGGGAACCCTTAGTTTTCTGTTCACTTTGCCTTAGCTACTTCTGCCCCACCCCCTATACCACCAGTTCAGATTGAATTGGAAGTCCTTAAGCAATCCTTTTTGTTTTTACTATGTTTTAGCTTTGAAACCCCTTATTTTGTGGAATTGCCCTGGCAGACTCAGTTTTGGGAACTATTCTGTTTTTAAGAAATCTCCAAGACCACCTAACACTATGAACTGTCCATCTCAAACTGGATTCTCTGGCTGAGATGAGGGCTTTTGTATTGCTGATAACTCTGGGGTTGTCAGGAAGAGACTTGCTCTTGCCATAAGTCCTTGCATTTTCTAGTTTCATTTTGATTTGTCCCACATTGGATTGATCAAAATTATGGTGCTGAGACCTCCCAGGTTTCTAGGGGAGATAATTCAATAATTCAAATATTCAGAAGAAGTGTGTGTAATGTTGTGCCTCAGTTTCCCTAGATTGTCATCTTTGTTTATTTATCTTTGTATTTTTATGTTTGCCAAATGCCAATCTGTTCTGTGATAACTGGTTCTAAGATAGTTGGTGGAAGCAATTTTTATGGTATGAACTTATTGCAATCAGTGGTATTATCCTATTGCCGCTATGTCTATCCTGTATAATTACATTAGTAACCAGAATAGTTCAGTGGTCCTTATCAAAGTATTGTATACAGAAGATGCTATTAAAATGATGATTCTTCAGAGAAAAGACTGGAATGTATTAAAGAGAGATGATCTTGATTGTGAACTTGATAAACAATGTATAGATATACTAACTGATTTTGAACAGTGTGTAAGTTCTTCACAGAAATATGATAAAAATCATTTACATATTAGAAGGGGGGAGTTGTGGGGAATAGATAAGGTGAAGAACTTACAGGAATGTATGAATTCTTTTTCTGTATTTTGTTATTTCTGTGTCTCCCCTATGACCTGCACAATATGTGCAGGCTCATATCTACTTGAGCCTTGGCCAGCTAGAAACATATTTACTTAACCTGAGCTGATGACATTTATTGGTAGTTGACATTTATCGATATTTAGTCTATTAGCTGGACTACTGTCTGCTTGATTAAGCTGAAGACCTAACTTTCTGTTTCCTAGAAATCAGGAGATTTCAGGGAAACAGAAACCTTCCATTCCAATCTCTCCAAATAGCAACAACCAATTAGATTCCTCCCCCTCCCATTCTCAATGCTCTCTTACTTGTGAGGTAATTTCTTGTATAAAAGCTATGTATCTTTACTACTTCTTGAGCCCTCCTACCACAAGCTTTCTCTTTCTTATCTTGCGATGGGACAGCTCATCCTCCGGAGGTTTTCAATAAACAACTTTTCTGCCTTCTACTGAGTGATCTCTGAGTAGTCATTTTGAATAAGGGTCTTCTACATCCCTCACACTGTTTAATGTCAAAATGTGCCAGCAAGGATGAACAAGAATGCTTATAAGGCTGTCCCTACTTTAGTTGGGCATGGAGCCATCCCAGAATCCTACTGGAGGTCCATCCTGGCCATGCACACCATCTAGGCCAGTTACAAATAAATTATTTCTAAATTATGAATTACTATGGCCAAATTGAATTTTATTGCCTGGGATATTTCACCATGGATGCTGGACCAAGAAGGCCAGAGGAGCTACCCTCCAGGTGAGGGAGGAGAAAGCAGGTGTAAGAGAGTTGTGGTTACAAGAGGCTTCTAGGAGTTACCAAGAAGTAAGTGATAGACTTGGGGGAGAACTACCTAAAAATTCTTTTTTAAAAATATTTCTTAGCAGGGGTGTCCTGGGCTGGTCAATGAATCTGTTTCACTGTCTGTAAAATAAAGAGGCTGCACTCTATGGCCTGGTAGGTCCCTTCCAGTGATCATGTAGGATCCTATAAGAAGTCACTGTTTGGGAGTTGGGGGCATGAAATTCTCCTGAAAGAGTCCAAAGGGATAAGGTGATCCAAGATGAGCTTATTTCTTCAAGTCAGCAAACACTGAAGGGCTGCCATATGCCAGACTCCGGGCTAAGCACCAGGAGCAAAAGGAGGAGCAAGGGACGTCCCCTGCTGTCACAGAGGTCACAGACTGGTGGGGCAGACACCACCCCAACAATGAGATAGAAACCCGCTGTGGGCCCCGCTGTGCACAGGATACACGGGAACTAAATGGAGTGATTTACTAACTCACTAGTTAGGGAGAATGATAATGGTTTAAGGAGAGTAGAATTTTGGGAGAGAATAGTCAAAATGCAATAAAATAATGAGTAGAGGAGGGAGTAGTACTTATAGAGGAGGACAGAAGAATTCTGAACCAAGGACATTTAATTCTTCTTCTTCCTTGTTCTTATTCCTCATCATACCGTTTAATGCTGAATTTAAGGGTAGTTTGCCTTAAGGTCTAGTCTGCTTGTAGAGGGTCAAAAATCACAATTACTGAGGAAAAATTAAATACAATCCAGTCTTGATTTAGATTTTCCCAAGAGTCTTTTGCTTCCAAAAGTTCAGAGCGTGCGTTTCCTTACTTAGGATTAGTCTGCTGAGGTAGTTTCAAGGCGGGGGGGTATGTTGGGGGGGTGTCTTTCTGCTAAGAAGGAGAAGGGGGTGAGTGTGGGAAGGGAAAAAGTGACGGAGGCGGTGGGGAAGAGGAACTCTCAGAGATGAGCAGCCTTGGCGGGGGAAGGGGGGGTGGTGCGCGGAGGTGTTGCCCAGGTGCGATTTGAACATTGAGGAGGACTTGGGAGTCTGGCAGGAGTTTAGGTCAGAAGATCTTTGCGTGTTGGGGGCAGAACTAAGGTAGAAGAGGCACTGGGAGTCCTAAACTCCAGACCCTCGGTGTGATTGGAGGAAAGGGTTCAACCGTCCTGGGGGAGGGACGGAGCGGGGTTCTTGGAAGCAGGAAGACCCTCCCAGACAGGGATGACCAGAAGCAGGAAGTGTGCGTTTAGATCCCTCTCCATTCCCTGCTGCAGAAACTGCTCTGCCTTCCTTGGGATTTCCGGTGTCTCCACGTTTTCCCCGGTAGCTCAGCTCTCTCCCCGTTTTCCCCAGGAGCTCAGATCTCTCCCTTTTTTCCCGGGAGCTCAGATCTCTCCCCGTTTTCCTCGGGAGCTCAGATCTCTCCCCGTTTTCCTCGGGAGCTCAGATCTCTCCCCTTTTCCCCGGGAGCTCAGATCTCTCCGCGGTTTCCCCGGGAGCTCAGATCTCTCCCCGTTTTTCCCGGGAGCTCAGATCTCTCCCACTTTTTCCCTGGGATCACGCGACACACAGGAAGCCACGCCTGTACTTGTAGCTCCGAGGTAGGTCTGAGCCTGCGACCCCCATATTTCCTGGCTTTCATGGCTGCCCTTACCTTTGGATCTCCTCTTCTGAACTCGTGGTACATGACCTCCGGCTCTACCAGGAGCACACCTTTTTACCACGGGTGTCTGTTGCATGAGCTCCCCCACCCCTAAACCTTTTCCAGACTCCCAATCACTTCCCACACTTGGCCAGATTTCCCATTGGTTCACACTTTCCCACTTTCCCAGACTTCAGACTTTGTCCTCAGAAATCCGGGAGTCCTAATTTCAGCCTAAGCTCTCCCCGAAGTTCCCAGCAGTCCTCCCCAGCTCCTAGGTAGACCTCGGGACAGAATCTTCTTGCTTTCCCAGGCCCAGCGGTCCATCAAGAGCACTCCTCTTACTCCAGTGGCCCTGACCTCCCTGCCATGAAGTGTACTGGCCTGTCTTGCCTCCCAGACCCTGCTCCCCAAACTTCCTGCTTCCTTGGCTCCTTTTCTCTTTGAGCCCTCAGAGTTGAATCCCATTCTAGATTTAGTCTCCCAGGCTCTGGCTTCCCCTGATCATTCCCTGGGGGCTTCCTATCTCCACCTTCCCACTTTCCCTCCCTCCGACACAAAGCTGTCAGAATATTGGCTAGAAAGATAATGTGGGTGTTAGTTCTGTTGAAGGGAGGCGGAGGACCCGGGGCAAGGAGAGCTCTGACTCGGAGCCATGGAGGCTGACAGGTCTCCTCCCCTCGGGACTCCCGAAGCCCCTTGTGCCTCTGGGCTCTCTGTGGGAGGAGGGGGAGAGGAGGGAGGAGAAGAGGAGTAAAAGATGAAGGGGAGCACTCTCTCCCTCTTCAGACCTCCTTCCTCTCCGATCCTAACCCTCCTGCATTGTTTCTCCCCCCCTTGGGCAGGGGGGTTAAGTGACTTGCCCAGGGTCACACAGCCACGTTAAGCTGTTCGGTTTCTGATTTGAACTCGGGCCCTTCTGAATTCAGGGCTGCTGTTCTATGCACCGCAACCCCTAGCGCCCCCTCCTGCACTGCTCTGAAGGGTGCAGTCTCTCCCCTGGGGACAAGACCAGGGCCTTTGTAACTCCGGGAGGACTCACCCCCCAGGAGTCCCTGCAGGCTTTCCCCTCTTAGAAAAGAGCGGAAAGTCTTCTCCCTCTCTAGCTTCTTATGAGCAAGGACTGGCCCAGGCAGGGATTGGGTCAAAGACAGACACCAAAAGTGGAGTGAAATTAGAACAGTTTTACTATCAGACTCCCAACGATCAGTCTCCCAGGCTATGAACACCACTGCAATCACCCTGGGATCAGGATGAGGGGAAACTGCTCTTTTCTATGCAGAGGCAAAGAAGGGAGGGGCTCTCCTGGAGCTTCTAGCCTTTCTCTTGGTTTTCAGGGAAGCTTAGAATTAACTCCTGCCCCCCCCCCCCCAGGTTAGATGAGTTTTGGCTCTTGTCACTTCTGTGGGTCCTTCAAGGGTGGGAGCAACAGGACCCTGAGATAAAGACTAGGGACCAGAGAGAGAAACTTGACAAAATGGAGTAACTTTGGATGTGTCACTATCTCCAGAGAGCAGGAGCCAGAGGGAATGGGCCCTGGGAGCCTCGGACCTCCTCCCCAGGTGAGTGCCGTCCTTCCCCAGACCCGACCAACATCCGCAGTCCCAGCCATTTCTACAGACAGGGAGGATGGGCTGTGGAGCTGGCAGGGCCTGATGAATGGGTCATTTCCTTACAAAACAGGGGGAAACACAGTAGTCACAGCCCTGCCCTGCCCAGCTGAGTCCTTGGGCCCCTGGCATCTGGGGCACTGAAACATACACACACACACACACACACTATTGGGGGCCGGGGGTTATTACATTACAAAGGACTTAGGACTTCCTCTATTTACTTCATGAGGAAGCTCCATTCTCCAGGGATCAGATCTGCTCTCTTTGGGCCCGCCCAGCCCCCTCCCCACCCAAAGTCTCCTCTTCCTCTTGGTCTCCTGTGACCGAGCTCCCCTGAAGCTCCTGAAGCACAATTTCTCATGGTTACAACTAAATAACATCTCTCCAGGGGTCAGCACCATGTCCTCAAGAAGCCTCAGGAACTGACTGATCAGTGTTCCTCTGTGTGTATTTGTACATGTATATGCACTTACATTCACACTCACACACACACACATACACACTCACACACACACATATACACACTCACACACACACACATACACACTCACACACACACACTGACACACACACACACACTGACACACACACACACACTGACACACACACTCACACACACACTCACACACACACAGACACACTCACACACACACATATACACACACTCACACACTCACACACACACTCACACACACATATACACACTCTCACACACACTCACACACACACTCACACACACACACTCACACACTGACACACACACATATACACACTCTCACACACACTCTCACACACACTCTCACACACACATATACACACTCTCACACACACTCTCACACACACATATACACACTCTCACACACACTCACACACATATACACACACACACTCACACACATTCACACTCACACACACTCAGACTCACACACACACACTCACACACACACATACTCACACACACATTCACACACACTCACACACATTCACACTCACACACACTCAGACTCACACACACACACTCACACACACACATACTCACACACACATTCACACACACTCACACACACTCAGACTCACACACACACTCAGACTCACACACACACACACTGACACACACTCAGACTCACACACACACTCACACTCACACTCACACACACACACACACTGACACACACACACTGACACACACACACTCACACTCACACACACACACACTGACACACATACTCACACACACTCACACACACACACTCACACACACACACACTCACACACACACTCACACACACACTCAGACTCACACACACACACACTGACACACACTCAGACTCACACACTCACACTCACACTCACACACACACACACACTCACACACACACACACTGACACACATACTCACACACACACACACACACACACTTGCACCCACCCCATTTCCACTGTCTCACTTTTTCACCAGCTCTCCCTTCACTGGGAACACAAATAAAACCAAACAGTCACACAAGGTCCAGTCCGTCTGCACAATGACAAGACCCACTTGCTGAAGGCCTCTTTCTCCTTTGGCACCAGGGCCCGCCCTCCTTGAGGGGCAGCAGCAGCAGCAGCGAGATTCCTCCCTGCTCCTCAGCGTCCTGGTCTTTGTGCTAAGCCGAGGCCGCTGCCATAGGGGGCCCTTCCCCCCCCATGCCTTCCCCGTCACACACAGACACGTGTGACTCCCCTGCAGCCACATGTCTACGGACACAGGAGCTCTGATCAGGGCCTCAGGCCCCTTTACCCCTCAGACAGAACAAGACGCCTTCAGGTACATCCTTTGACTTTGGCCCAGGACTGATCCCTCCCTTCATCTCTCCTCCCCATGACTCCTCCCCCTTTTTCTCCCCCCTTTTCACTGGGGATACATTGCCCTTCTCCATCCGTCTCCTCGTGTCATTTACTCTTCCTTCCTTTGACTAAATGACGGGTTCCGATGTTCCCATCACTTTGTGAAGATGTCTACCTGCAGTTAGAGCAGCCTCAAGAGGGCGCCCCTGGGTTAAAGCGGCTGCACTACTGGGTTAGAGCTGCCCCAAGGGGGCGCCCCTGGGTTAAAGCGGCTGCACTACTGGGTTAGAGCTGCCCCAAGGGGGCGCCCCTGGGTTAGAACAGCCCCAAGGGGGCGCCCCTGGGTTAAAGCGGCTCCACTACTGGGTTAGAGCTGCCCCTTGCTGCTGACTTAGAGTAGCCCCAAGGGGGCGCTGCTGACTTAGAGTAGCCCCAAGGGGGTGATGTAAGTGGCGCCCCCACAGGGACTTCCTCGTTATCACTGCCTGCTTCACTTCCTGACTCCTCTGAGTCTGTATCAGCCATATTGGCCCTTGCCACCCCCTCTTTCCATTGCGGAGCTTTTTGGCCTGGGAGCCTGTTCAGTTCTTTGCTTCCTTCCCGGTTTTCTGAATCATTTGTGCTAAACTTGTCTGCAATCTCCAAAGCCTCCACAAGGGGGCCAGAGGCGGCAGACAGGAGGCACCTCCTCAGGGAGGGGGGAGGGGGAGGAGGCCTTGCCTTGGAGAAGGAGGTGACCTCTCCCCGTTCACTTTCTCCTCCCTTGTCTCTCTTTACTTCCTCTGTACCCATCTCATCCCGGCCTCCTCCTGTACCTTCACCTCCTGCTTCTTCCTCACTACCTCTTCCTGTGAGGTCACATCCAGCTGCTGACATTATTCCTCTTGGCTTTTTCTTCTCAGTTTCTTTACCATAAAACTGTTTTCTATGTTCTGATTATCCTTTTATTCCTTCTGGTTTTCTTGTTGATTTCACCTTTGCTATTTACTATTTCATGACTGGATTTCATGCTCTTTTCTTTTTGATTAGATTGAGTAAAGGTTTTCTTTTTATTTGTCATTTTTTTATTTCCAAATTTTTCATTTCCCTTCTAATTATTACATCTTGTGTTTGTGTTTATTTTGTATTTGTTCATTTATTTTACTACCTTTTTTTTTTTTTTAATAATGCATATTCAATTGATCTTCACTTTTTCTATATTCTTAATGTGTGCTGGTAAGTCTGTGTTTCCCCTGAGGACAGTTTAAGCTGAACCCCAGAAATTTTGGGATATTGTTTAATTAATCATTTTCATTTTCTTTTACAAAGTTATCATTCCCAAGTTCTGTTCTCTGTCACAGATAAATCTCCTTTTAGGTTTGTATTTTTTGTTGGTGATCTCTGAACCAGTTTTTAGTCATATTTCAGTAGGGAATGAAAGAGTATATTGATCATTTCTGCTTTTTTACATTTGTGTGCAGGATCTCTGTATCTCAATGGTTAATTTTTCTAAAAGTACTATGTGTTGAAAAGAAATATGCATCTTCCTGTGTTGTTCCATTCAGAAGATGTCATAAGTCTTTTACCTCAAATTTCTCTAGACATTTATCCATTTTTTCTACTTTATTTCATTCTGCTTGTCTTCATCTCCCTTTTCCCTTTAGTTCTCTTACAGATTCTCCTCCCTCTCTTGCTCTTCAACTAGTCCTGTTCATTGGTTTTCTAATTGCATCCATTTTCTTTCCCTTTCTAACAGGGATCTTTCCCTCTCCTCTCTGTCCATCTTCCCTTCCTGTTTTGCCTAGATTCTCATTCTCTGAGCTCTCTGCTCACTTGGTCTTTCTTTTTTCCTTGACACTTTATATAATCAAAGCCTCCAAGGTCCCCATTCTGAGGCTGTGCTGTAGGATCTTTCTGCCACTGGATGTTGGCCAACTGCACAGATGCCTCCTTTTCAGAACATGTATCAGGGCAGGTGTTGGGGAGAACCCTGCTTCTAGCAGGGAACATCCCCTCCAGATAATTCATCCTGCCTTGCTGTCCTTTAGTTTTTTTCTCCACATTCTCCTACAAATGCCATCCCTATGCCCATGCTTTGCTTTTCCTCCAAGTGCTAGTTTTCCCCAATAGTGACAACTCCCTCAATCCCAAGACTAATAGATTTTTCAGGCACTTTAGGTCCCCTATCTCCTATAAGAATTTTCATCAGTGGAACCCACCTCCTAAATCAAGTCTCCTGCCTTTCTCCACCTTGTCCAACTTCCCACCCTCCTCCCCGACTCCCCATGTGGTTTTCTTCTTGGCAATCTCAAAAACTATAAAAAAGCAATAAATTTCTCAGATATACAGAAGTGAAATAATAGATTAAAAGAAATAAATTATAAAATGTGGCTTATACATAGTCCATGATGAGGTCAGGGTAGCAATTCCTTGTTTGAAATAAACATGTGTAAAATTCACGATGGCCGTTCTCTTTGGCAAAAGCTGGTTTATTTAGGAAAAAAGGTTATAGATAAAAATGAATATGTAAAATAGGCACAAGGAGTGGGAAATATGAAATGCAGTTGGAAAAGCAAAAGGATTAACAAGGAAAAGACTTTGGAGGAATTCATTAAAGGGATATGCCATGTGGTCCTAGGATGTTGTTCCATTATGTGTTCCATAATAAGTCATTTCTCAGCTTTATTTCAACTGATCCCAAATTCTATCAGTCTCTTAGTGACCAAAATCTCAAGAGCTGACCCTGAGTCTTAGAAAGCCTATGCCTTTGGGCAAATCCCTGCTCTGAGTTTCAGTTTCCTCCTATAAATTGAAGGGGGTTGGATTCTACTTCTGAAGAGTCTTTCAGCTCCACATCTTATGACTTTTGATGGTTTAGGAGATGGTGACATTCAAGGATGTGGCTGTGGACTTCACTAAGGAGGAATGGGGTCTCTTGGACCCCTCTCAGAAGGAGCTGTACAAGGAGGTCATGGTGGAGAATGTCAGGAACCTGCTTTCCCTGGGTAAGGGCACTTCCTCTGAAAATTGCAAGTCTGCAATCAAAGGGAAAATCTCCATTCTCCAGGGTGTAAGATCTGGGGATGGGGGAAAGAGAAGGGGAAGTGCTGATCTTTGCCTTGCATGATAGGACCTCGGGATGTCCTTTGTTGTTCCTGAAGCTCTCTCTTACCCATTCTCAGTTCAAAGATTAAATCAGTGGAAGCATCTCAAACATGGAACTAATCTTAGGGGTTAACCTCTATCTGGACACCAATTTTGTCTGCAAAATTCTGAAAATATCTCATGCAGTTTTTCCTTTCAACTCATTCCTTTTGGGGATGGATCTAGTATTTGGAATATTCTTTTTTACAAGCATCAATTTGTAGCTCAAAGCAATTAGTTGGCCCAGAGTATAACAAGTCTCTCTTTAATCTGCCTTAGTATTGCCTTCAAATTCCAGCAAAAAGTGGTGAGAAACAGGTAGCTAGGTAGACATTTCCAAGTGGTGGGAAAGGAATGAAAGGGGAAAAGCATTTATGTTTACCAATGATTTGCCTAGTGCTGTGCCATATGCTTTCTTTACAATACATTCACATTCTTCAAGAACAACGTCCATCAAATAAGTTATTTTTCTTTTTCTAAGTACCTAAATTAATGATAAAGGCAAATCAAGAAACATGCCATTTGCATCTAGAGAAAAAAACTAATAAATAGAAATAAGGTTTTAGTGTTCTGGTTAGTTTTCAGGTCTTGGAGCAGCCTTTGTTTCAGTGGAGTAATCACCACCAAGAATAGGCAGGTATTAAAGTCCAAAATCCAAGTTCTTTATTGTCTCCTTGCCTGGGACCTGGGCTAGTTTGGTCTCAATGTAGGAAATGCAGGAGGACAGGCCAGGCAGCACGGTAGTGTGAGATAGAGCGAATCTCTCTGAGTCTGAGGACTTATGTTCCAACCTCCAGTCACCACAAAGGTGGACAATAGAATGAATCTGTCTCTGAATCCCCATTGGCTGCTTATATGCTCTGTTATAATTACATCATTATAGATGTGAATGTTGTAGAACTATATTAAGTACTAAGTACATGTACTGAATGAGAGAACTGTTAATCACCATGCTAAACTAGATAACCATTGTATTATTAATTGCACTGAGTTAACACTTTGTAAGACTGCTTGTTTCAGATACATAGTTCTGGCCCATAACATATGATTATCATAATTTTACATAAGTGTGTGTGTGTGTGTGTGTGTGTGTGTGTGTGTGTGTATGTGCATATATTTATATGTCTGTGTATTATTTAAGTATGTGTAAAACTGTCTATATAATGGCAGCCATCTCTAGGTTGGGACAGGCAAAGTGAAGGGAAAAAATTTATGTGATAATTTTCTTGTCTATTTGAAAGTAATAGAAAATTGTACATTGTGGATTTACAATTTCACATGCACTCATCTTTTTTAATGTACTATGATATGGAAATGTTTGTTTGTAAATTAAAAGTAAAACAAAATATTGTGTCACTTTATCCAAATCTTAACTTTCCAAGTAGGGTGATACTGTTATCCCCATTTAAGAGTTGAGGAAACTGAGAAAAATAGAGTTTAATTGACTTGCCCAGAGGTGCACAGTTAGTAATTGTCCTACACAGTTAGTAATTGTTCAAGGCTCACTTCAAACTCAGGTACACTTGACTCTATGCCCAGGACTCTCAACTGAACTACCGACTCTCTTTAAGTTATGGAAAATGAAAACTATGGAATGAGTCTATCCTTCTGTTAAAAAAAAAGGCATACTAAGTTCAAGGTCCCTCTTAATCAGGCCAGAGTCTGCTCCTACCCACTCTTTTTCCCCAGGTTTAGGATCAGAAGTTTCTGCCAGAAGGGAACCTCATAAGACAGGAGATGGGAGGAAGGGCCTTTGGCTCTCTCTCAGAGGAAGCTATACAAATAGTGGGCACGTCCTGTCTTAGGTGACATGCTTTACAAGCCCCAGTGGGTAAGTATTGATGCATATGTCTGAATATCAGGGGCTGAATTTCAGCATGGAGCAGCTCTGGATCCTCTTCATTTCCCTATGGAGAACTAAGTGACCAATATCTCTCCATCTTCTTTCTAACTGATCATGCTCAGGGCTTCCAGTTTTCAGAGAAGAAGTGACCTCTTATTTTGAGCAAAGGGAAGCACTGTGGATGCTGGACAAAGAAGGCCTGAGGAGCTGCTCTCCAGGTGAGGTGAAAGCAGATGTATGATATCTGAG
Source organism: Antechinus flavipes (assembly GCF_016432865.1). NCBI lineage: Eukaryota > Metazoa > Chordata > Mammalia > Dasyuromorphia > Dasyuridae > Antechinus > Antechinus flavipes. The sequence continues at coordinate 1,221,261 of NC_067399.1, forward strand.
GTTATAAAACACTTCTGAGAGTTATACTAAAGTGAATGCTCAGTTTGGGGGAGAAAGGCTAGACTTGGAATTCTGTAATGAATATTTCTTGGCAGCAGTGTCCGGGGCTCCTCCGTGAACCTCGATTTCCCATCTACAAAATGAGTGGGCCACATTCCATGGCCCTGTAAGGCCCTTCCAGTGCTCATCTGTGATCCTGTAAGAAGCCACTGTTTGGGATTTGGGGCAATGGAACTCTCTTGAAAGTGCCCAAAGGGATTAGGTTTGGGACATGAGCCATTTCTTAGAACTTCTTCTAGTCAGTAAACAATTAAGGACTTGTTACATGGCAACCCTGGGCTAAACACCAGGAAACCAAAGAGATGTGAGGAACATCCCCTGCTCTCCTGGAGGTCACAGAGTGGTGGGGCAGACAATTCATTAGTGACTGTGGAGAGACTCACTGTGCACCAGATAAACTGAATAATTTAGTACCTCACTGCATCATTAATTGGTGAGGATCATAATGGTTTAAGAAAGAGGGCAGAACTGGGGAGGAAAGGGCCAAGGTGAAATAAAATAGCTAGCATTTATACAGCACTATGTGTCATATTCTGCATTGTCTTATTTTATCCTAATGAGAATCTAAGAACTTAGGCCCATTTGACAAATTAAAAAAAAAAAAAATGAATCTAACAGAGGTCCTATAACTTTATTAGCAAATTTCTGAGGTGGGATTAAAACCCTGGGTTTCATGAATCAAGATTCTATCCATTTTCTATCCACTGTAATTGTATTCTGATTTTGAAACAGATATGATGAACATGGTCATGAGGTATAAAATAGAAGGAGAATTGCACAAGCTTCTGTTGAGACATGGAAATTTATTTTTTAATCTCTAGCCAATCAAAATCAATTGCTAATTATTGTTTAAAAGATTCATATTTTTATTGGCTCTTGACATATATTGCACTAAATGACAAATATACTCACGGGTCAATTTCAAATATTGCTTTATGTTGATTTTCTATAATATTTACATACTCACAACCTCTGAAAGAATAGTAACTGAATCCCTACTAATGGACCAGAAACTGCCAGATAGAAGAAGAGTAACATAACCAGAGGAAATGTTCAAATTAGAAAATAAGCTTACACATGTCAATGCGTGCATGTTAAGGTCTGATTTCTGGAATTGTTGTGGCCTTCCATGATGACTTCATGATGGCCCCTCCTGTCCCTGCCTCCTGACCATGGTTTTCAAGTAGCCTGCCAGAACTGCTGCAGGAATGCAGACCCAACTCACATCTTACTCAGGCAATTAGAGATGGGGTTGCTAGGTAACCCAAGAAGGGGAGAACTACACTGGTCTGGGGAGAGATAGGCCCAAGGGTCTTTGCACTCCTGTGGCCATTTGTATATGAATGTTCAACCTTCCTGGAATGCTGGGGACAATGTAATGTCAATTTGAGAAACCAAAAGTCTGTATTGCACATAGAAACAGCCACAGTTTGATGGGATCACTGCACAGTCCTCCACAGCAATGTGTGCGTGATTATGAGATCTTGAAATCACTGAAAGACAATTATTAGGGTAGAAATATGCATACCTGCATTGTTCCAGTGGACAGCTACCTGTATAACCAAATGAGACATTTATTTACCACTGAAGGTGCCAATAAGACATTTTTGGGTCAGATCCCTTGAATCATCTCAATCCTTCAAGGGGTTTGTGAGCTTTTAAAAGGGAAAGCATTGCCATAGTAGAACTCCCTTCTATATTATAGGATGAGGAACTGAATTTTCGATATGAAACACATTTTCAAATGTGGATATTTTCATACATTTTCTAAAAATTGTGTTATGCTATGAAGGGGACACATAATGACAAAGTTTTTTTTCTCCTGAGGCAATTGGGGTTAAGTGACTTGCCCAGGATCACACAACCAGGAAGTGTTAAGTGTCTGAGACCATATTTGAACTCGGGTCCTCCTGACTTCAGAACTGGTGCTCTATCCACTGCACCACCTAGCTACCCCATGATAATTGTTTTAAAAAGAAATAATTATTAGCTGTCTCAAAAAAAGTAATGTGCCAGTACAAAATCACTTTTGATATAAGTTATAATCAGGTATAAGTTGCAAATTGTTTTGTTACAAATAACAAGTGGGGTAGCCTTCTGAATATGACCTCACATAGTGTAATAGAAAAAAAATAAAATTGAGAGTGATCATCATGGAAATTTGTTATGGTTACAAGTAGGATGGATCATAAAATAACTTGAGTATGTAGTATATATGCACCACATGACATATCTATGGAAAAAGCATTGAACGTACAAATAATGAAAGGGAAAGGGAAAAATTGAGAATGGAGATCATTTGTCACGTACTGTACCCAAACCATACTCATTCACAGGATGTAAATCCTCATCTAAGCTGCTGGGATTTAGGTTAAGGCACTCAGTCATTGTGACCTGAGTTGTGCACCTAATCAGAATGAAGGCACTTTCAGTGTTTTCATAGGTTTATTCTGGGTTTCCACTATAAGTGTGCATGAAGCTCCTTAAAAAATAAATTATGTTTGGAATGTAAAATAATGAGATTTAAATTTATTGCTTCTGCTCATTTAGAATTTTTCTCTTTGCCTAGAAAAAAACAAAATAACTGAGTTTCTCTTCTGCTCATGGAGGGAAGGGGATATAAATCAATAAACAAACATACATACATATATATATATCCTGTTCATGTTTATATTTCTTTGTTTGGTGTTTGCTTTCTTTCTTTCTTTTTTTTTTTGGAAACAGAGATCAGACTTGGAATGAAGGACACTCCTGCAGAGCTAAGCCATTCTGTGTTCGAAACTCACAAGCAAAGACTCATGGGTGATGGTCCCTGTGACTTGATTTGGAGAGAAATCTGCACATCACAGGAGAGAATCCAAATTAGAGAGAGACACTATGAAGATAACCAATGTGGAAAAGGTTTTATAAAAAAGGAAACTTTAATTGTACATCAGAGAATCCACACTGGATGGAAGCCTTATGAATGTAACCAATGTGGGAAAGCTTTTCTAAAAAGAGGAATTCTTACTACACATCAGAGAATCCACACAGGAGAAAAACCTTATGAATGTAATCAATGTGGGAAGGCTTTTAGACATAAGAACAGTCTTACTGACCATCAGAGAATCCACACTGGAGAGAAACCTTATGAATGTAAACAATGTGGAAAGACTTTGGCAAGCAAGGAGAGTTTTATTATACATCATAAAATCCACACTGGAGAGAAACCTTATGAATGTAACCAATGTGGAAAGACTTTTACATGGAAGAATAGTTTTGTTAAACATCAGAGAATCCACACTGGAGAGAAAGCTTATGAATGTAACCAGTGTGGAAAGACTTTTATACAAAAGGGAGCTCTTACTATACATCAGAGAATCCACACTGGAGAGAAACCTTATGAATGTAACCAATGTGGAAAGACTTTTACATGGAAGAAGACTTTTATTACACATCATAGAATCCACACTGGAGAGAAACCTTATGAATGTAACCAATGTGGAAAGACTTTTACATGGAAGGATAATTTTATTAAACATCATAGAATCCACACTGGAGAGAAACTTTATGAATGTAAACAATGTGGAAAGGCTTTTACCAAAAGGGAAACTCTTACTGTACATCAGAGAATCCACACTGGAGAGAAACCTTATGAATGTAATCAATGTGGAAAGACTTTTGCATGGAAGAAGACTTTTATTACACATCATAGAATCCATACTGGAGAGAAACCTTATGAATGTAACCAATGTGGAAAGACTTTTGCATGGAAGGATAATTTTATTAAACATCATAGGATCCACACTGGAGAGAAACTTTATGAATGTAAACAATGTGGAAAGGCTTTTACCAAAAGGGAAACCCTTACTGTACATCAGAGAATCCACACTGGAGAGAAACCTTATGAATGTAACCAGTGTGGGAAGACTTTTGCAAGCAAGGAAAGTTTTATTACACACCATAAAATCCACACTGGAGAGAAACCTTATGAATGTAACCAATGTGGGAAGACTTTTACACAAAAGGGAGCTCTTACTGTACATCAGAGAATCCACACAGGAGAAACACCTTATGAATGTAGCCAGTGTGGAAAGACTTTTACACAAAAGGGAGCTCTTACTGTACATCAGAGAATCCACACTGGAGAGAAACCTTATGAATGTAACCAATGTGGAAAGACTTTTGCATGGAAAAATAGTTTTATTAAACATCAGAGAATCCACACTGGAGAGAAAGCTTATGAATGTAACCAGTGTGGAAAGACTTTTACACAAAAGGGAGCTCTTACTGTACATCAGAGAATCCACACTGGAGAGAAACCTTATGAATGTAACCAATGTGGAAAGACTTTTGCATGGAAGAATAGTTTTATTCAACATCAGAGAATCCACACTGGAGAGAAAGCTTATGAATGTAAACAGTGTGGAAAGACTTTTACACAAAAGGGAGCTCTTACTGGACATCAGAGAATCCACACTGGAGAGAAACCATATGAATGTAACCAATGTGGAAAGACTTTTACATGGAAGAATAGTTTTATTAAACATCAGAGAATTCACACTGGAGAGAAACTTTATTAATGGAAACAATGTGGAAAGACTTTTGCATGGAAGGAGACTTTTATTAAACTTCATAGAATCCACATTGGAGAGAAACATTATGAGTGTAACCAGTGTGAGAAGACTTTCAAATATAAGACTAATCTTCTACATGAGAGAATCCACACTGGAGAGAAACCATATGAATGTAACCAGTGTGGAAAGACTTTTACAAAAAGAGTATCTCTCACCATACATCAGAAAATCTACACTGGAGAGAAACTTTATGAATGTAACTATGTAAAGGCTTTTACAGAAAGGAAAGTTCTTACTATGCATCAGAGAATCCACACAGGGGAGAAATCTTACCTGTGTAACTACTCTGGAAAGACTTACACAAAAAGGAGCTCTTACTGTTCATCAGAGAACCCACACTGGAGAGAAACCTTATAAGTGTAACCAATGTAGAAAGGCTTTTACAGAAAGGAAAGTTCTTATTGAACATCTGAGAATCCACACTGGAGAGAAGCCTTATGAATGTAACCAGTGTGGAAAAGCTATTAGACAAAAGGGAACTCTTACTAAACATCAAAGAATCCACACTGGAGAGAAACCTTATGAATACAACCCATATGGAAAGGGTTTTATATAAAAATCTGACTGTTAGTTGCCAGTTCTGTGAAAAAATATAAAGGTATTAAAATAAGGAGGAAAATGAATTAGGGAGAGAATCCTGGGAGAAGATGTGGTAGTGCTGATGCCTTTTGTATTTGGCCAGCTCTAACTATAACACTATGGGGAGAGTCAAGAATGGAAAATAAAAGAGGACTAGAGGGGGCTGATAACTTCTTAGGAATATTGGATCCTTCTTTGCCACCTGGTCACCTACTTGAAAGACAGCATGGCAAAATGGAAAGATCACTATATTTGGAGTCAGGCCATGGGTTGAAATTCTGGTTCTGCAACTCTGGGCTTGGGAAAGTAATTTAATTTGACTGGAACTCAGTGCATTTAGACTAGAGTTAGGCTCTGTCCCCACCCTAAATCCTTTAAGAAGCCAAAGAAGAGTTTTTAAATGAATCCTATGCCTCAATGCCAATTATTACTGGTTCTCAGCTTCAGATTAGGGGTAATGACTCAAATGATTTCATTAAGCCTTCTGTATGTGATTTGGCAGTTTGGAAGAGGCAAGAAGATATCAGCAATTCTAAATCTAGATGTCTGTTGATTTAGGAAACTTGCACATCCTTCCTAAATAAACAATTCTGTGCAACTAATGAAATAGATTTCTTGCTATATTTGTTCAGGCAGAAGATATTTTATTAAGATGCTTTTAAGAATGAAAGATTTCAACTCTAAGGTTTCATCACAAATTCATCAAATTGATACTGATAATTCCAAAAGCTGGAAATAGTATAGTGGAGGGAGGGGTATCAAATTAGACATATAGCTATGAATTGATAATCCAACTATTCTGAAAGTCATTTTGTATCAGGATTTATTAAAAGATGACCAAATGTTCATACTTTGAGATAAAAAGACCTTATAGAAAGGCATGAATTCTAAGGAAGTGAGGGAAAGAAGGATTCCATCTACACTAAAATATTCATTGCAGTGGATTTTTTTTTTGTTTAATTTAGTTTTTTGGTTGTAAATAAAAAATTGATGATTTTTAATTGGAGAATGTTTAAACAAATTATGATAATGAACACATTGGCATATTGAGCCACAAGAAAAACTGGATAGAAAGAATTCAAAGAAGTATGGGGATTTGTAAATGAATGGAGATAGACTGAATTGAGCAAAAGCAAGAAAAACTAGCTACATGGTGATTCCTCAAATACGCAGATATCCTAATCAATGATTGCTTCAATTTGAAATTCTTCCAACAATGTAAATCCAGCAATGTCTGTCTGTCCATCCTGTGCGCCTTTTGCCTATGTTTCACATGAGTTCATCACAGAGCATTTATCCTATGTTATGGAGTCCTTCCTTACTTTCTCCTACGATCTCAAGAGCACTTGTGGAATATTCTGGCTATCCACTCATCAGCCCTCTTCCTTACCATGTGACCAGCTCCTCTTTTCTTCTTGTCCCATAATTCTTTAATGTGAAGAATGAGCAATGCCAATTATCCCAATAGAGGACACCCAGAAAATTCACAAAGTGCACTGGTCAGCAAACATCTGACTCCCTTAACAAATGGAGAGAGGCAGCTGCCAGAGATGTTACCAACTGGGTTATAAATGAATTTATGAAATCTTTTAACTTTGTAATCTGTCTGTGCTAACAGTGGAAAAACACAACTTTGGGACCTTACAATCTGTCAGTTGTTGATAGGTTGATACATTAGGCAGAAATGGGGGACCATCACCAGTTGTCTTGACTTATATCTTGCCACTGGGCTCAGATGGTCCTGAAGGATGGAGTAAGGCTAATGACTTTGCCCAGTTTTATCTCACTTACATCCAAGTCACTTGCAAATCAAGACATCACTTGCTGATGGCATCAACCCTCTTTGAGAACAAAAGAACAAAAACAATCTTCAGGTGAAAAAGCTCATGAGTTCAAAAGTTCAGCATTCCTTTCAGGTAAAAGCAAAAGTTCAGCTTTTCCATCAGTCACTTTTAACTGCAACAAAACTCTGGCTTAATTTGAAAAGTGCATTATTTTTACAAAACACTCAAATTCCAAAGAAATTATTCTCTCAGTACCATTTGCAAATCATTTCATATCCAGGAAATTTTTTATATATTTCACTATTGTGATTTGTTGTTATCTGTACTAGCCAAAATGGTGCCATTCTTGGAAATGCTGTCTCTAGTTATTTTTGTACAATTGAAGGAAATTTGCTATCAGTTATTTCTGCAAGATACAGATGGAAAGTACCAATGTTTTCGAGATGAAAAAAGAGCTTGTTACCAATACACATTTCAGACTTTCAACCAATCAAAGTGTCCCTGCTGCCATGATGCTATTAGTCCTTTACCTATTTAGATTATTTTCCCCACCTACCAACTCCTGTTTTTTGTTCTATCTTTAAAATGGGGAACAGGGGAACCTTTCATCCTTCAGGTCTTTAGCCACATTGAGAATCCATTAGTCCTCTTTACTATTAAAGGTGTGCTTACTTAATAAACTGCTAATGCTCAGAGCTTCGTCTCCCAGTTGACTTGATTTGTGACAGTTAGGACTGGTGGTCTTTAGACCACTCATACAATCTCTCCTGAAGAAAGGTTTGAATTTATAGAATATATGCTTGGAAGCCCTTGCCTTCAAATTAAACCCCATTGTCTTTTGCCTGATTTGTTTGTTCAGTCATTTCAGTGGAAGCAAAGATACTAGAGTGTCTTGAAATTTCCTTTTCCAGCTCATTTTATAGAGGACAAAACTCAGGCAAATAGGGTTCAGTGAGGTGGCCGGGCTGACACACCTAAAAACTGAGACAGGTTTTAAATACAGGGAGTTGAGTCTTCCTGATTTAGGGTGAGGGTTGGGGCTCTGAGTACTATGGGCTCCTAGCAGCCCTTGGTCTCACTTTAAAGGAGGCTGTAAGCTTGGAGAGCATTTGTTTTTAAGTTATTCAGACTTTTCCCACTCTTGAGGGTCAGGAAAATTATGTCATTCTGTCAACTTCAGATGATCAACTTGAATCAAGTTGCTGAGACTAAAGGTGGCTCAAAGGTATAACTTGCAGGCAAATTCTTCCAGACTCAGTTTTATAATTTTTGCCATCAATGGTCAATCTTATCAGATAACAATCATTCCTATATTAGGAATAAACTTCTAAATACCTTGGATACTGAGAGGTCTTTCTTAGTCAGAATTGGACAGTTTTCCTTTAGCAATGTCTTCCCCAAGGCTAATAAGGTTCTCTGACCTTTTCCAAAGAGAATGTACCTGTTAAATTCCAGGTCTTTCTACCTAGGGAGAATTTTCAAGGCTTCCCTCTCCCTAAATATTAAAGTATCATTTTAAAACAAAAAATGTTCAAGTACATTCTTGAGTTGCTAAGAACTGTAACCCTACTCTTGAGCAGCTGAATTCATCATTTGGCATGTAGATCCAAAGGGAGTTAATTTAGTAACGGTATGATTGCATCACCCTCTAGAAGTTGTTTTTTCATTAGCAACTTTTCCTACACAAGGGTTTCCCTCAAAATCCCAATCCAAGCAAAATTAGAAAATAATAAATGATAGAGATTTAAAATCTCAAATGGTTATTGACAAATAATATCAATTCAGTCAAATATATTTCCCGATTGTATGATATAGAAAATCACTTCATGTGTCTATCAATTTGACACCCTGGACTGATTGTATTCAGTGACCAGTGTAGCAGATTTTAGATCCAATTATACAGTTTTATTTCTTATTCTGACATTTCTAAATAGATCATTCTCATGAAATTTTAATCATATTTTGCATTTGGATCTATCTTACCTATCCAAGGTAAAATTTCACAATTATCCTAATAGTAACTATCCTAATAGTTACATATGCATTTTTTTCATTAATAATTTTTTTAAGATTTTTATTTAAAACATACATGAGTAATTTTTCAACACTGACACTTGCAAAATTTTCTTTTCCAAATTTTTCCCTTCTTTCCCCCCCACCCCCTCCCGTAGACATCAGGTAGTCCATTACATGTTAAATATGTTAAAAGAGATATTAAATCCAAGATATGTATACATATTTATACAATTATCTTGCTACACAAGAAAAGTCAGATCTGGAAAGGAAAAAAAAAAACTCTGAAAAGGAAAACAAAAAGTGTGGAAATGCTATGTTGTCCACACTATGTTCCCATGGTCCTCTGGGTAAGTATGGCTCTCTTCATCACTGAACAACTGGAATTGGTTTGGATCATTTCATTGTTGAAGAGAACCCTTTCTATCTGAATTGATCATCTTCATACCTTTAATCTTACTCCCTCATGCCTGGAATCCTCTCATCTCTTTTCTCTGCTTCTTCAAATCTCTTCTTCCTTCAAGGCTCAGCTGAAATAGCTTCTTTCATCAGAAGTCCTTCCTTATCTTTCCATTTGCTGAAGGTCTCCCTTTCCCCATACTATGTATGCGTCTAACTTGGACATAACTGTTTGCATGTTGCCTCTCCCATTTCAAATTGAGCTTCTTGTATGTAGGGACTGATTTGGCCTCTGTACAACTGGCAAATAGTAGGCACATAATAAATGTTCACTGATTATTTGTTGACTCACTCTGAATGCATTTTATGTACAATCATATAGGTATTTTGTTTCTCCTTTAGCCCCATGAGGGAAAGCACTTATTCTACGCTTGTATCAGATCTGGGTGTGAAATGTTGTGAAAAACACCAGAAAGGGGGCAGCTGGGTGGAGCAGTGAATAGAGCACTAACCCTGGAATCAGGAACCTGAGGTCAAATCTGGCCTCAAATACTTGACACTTAGTTCCTGTGAATCCCTAGGCAAGCCACTTAACCCCAACAGCCAAATGAAAGAAGGAAAAAACAAAATGCCAGAGGAGCTTGGGTGCATCCAGAGAAGTTTAACCAGGAGGGGAAGAGGACTGAGAATGATGGCTTAGAGTACTACTACTGGGCTTATACCCCAAAGAGATACTAAAGAAGGGAAAGGGACCTGTATGTGCCAAAATGTTTGTGACAGCCCTGTTTATAGTGGCTAGAAGCTGGAAAATGAATGGATGCCCATCAATTGAAGAATGGCTGGGTAAATTGTGGTATATGAATGTTATGGAATATTATTGTTCTGTAAGGAATGACCAGCAGGATGAATACAGAGAGGCTTGGAGAGACCTACATGGACTGATGCTAAGTGAGATGAGCAGAACCAGGAGATCATTATACACTTCAACAACGATATTGTATGAGGATGTATTCTGATGGAAGTGGATTTCTTTGACAAAGAGACCTAACTGAGTTTCAATGGATAAATGATGGACAGAAGCAGTTACACCCAAAGAAAGAACACTGGGAAACGAAGATGAACTATTTGCATTTTTGATTTTCTTCCCGACTTATTTTTACCTTCTGAATCCAATTCTCCCTGTGCAACAAGAGAACTGTTCGGTTCTGCAAACATATATTGTATCTAGGATATACTGCAACATATCTAACATATATAGGACTGCTTGCCATCTAGGGGAGGGGGTGGAGGGAGGGGAAAAATCGAAACAGAAGCGAGTGCAAGGGATAATGTTGTAAAAAATTACCCTGGCATGTATTCTGTCAATATAAAGTTATTATTAAATAAAATTAAATTTAAAAAAAGAGAGAGAGAGAGAGAGAATGATGGCTTAGGAGGAATGCCTGCATTCACCGGGAAAGTTTAGCAGAGAAAGAAAAGATGACACTTAATAGGAGAGATAATAGGTGTCTCTGAGGATATGAAGGACTCCATTCACATAAAGGAAGGTTCAGGAGTGTGTTGCTGTGTTTCACTGGGCAGAAGCAAGAACAGATGGTGGGTGTTTGGAGAAACAGGTTTCCAATGGGAGAAGGCTTCTCAGCACTTAGAGCTGATGCAAAATGGAATCAGCTTCACCCAGAGAGAACCTTAACCCTAACCCTAATTGCAGCATAGCATTTCCTCTCGTTCTATTATTGTTTACTTGCATTTTTGTTTTCCTTTTCAGATTTTTTCTTTCTTTCTAGATCAGAAATTTTTTGTGCAGCAAGATAACTATAAATATGTATACATATACTGGATTTAACATATACTTTAACATATTTAACATGTATTGGACTACATGCCTTCTAGGGGAGGGGGTGGGGGGGGAAGGAAGGGAAAATCTGAAACACAAGGCTATGCAAGGGTCAATGTTGTCAAATTATCCATGCATGCGTTTTGTAAATAAATAAATAAAATCGGGGGGGTGGGGGGGAAGGTCAATGTTGAAAACTCTGCATATATTTTTAAAATAAGAAGCTTTAAAAATTAAGAATTCCATCTGTCAATTTGACACTCTAGACTGATTGCATACAGAATAAAATAGAGTAATTTTGATCTATTACCTTTCAGTCTTATTGTTCCTCACCCTATAGCATTAATGTGTAATATTCTGTGTTAGTTTTCTTGGGGTGTCTGGGAGCAGCCTTTGTTTCAGTTCAGTAATAACCACACGAGTTTAGCCAGTTGTTAAAGTTCAAATCCTTTATTGTCTCTTTCAAAGTCTTGTCTCCTTTCCTGGGGCCTGGCTAGCTTTCTTATAGTCCAGATCCTTTTTTTTATCTCCTTTCTGGGGCTGGGCAGCTTTCTGGAGAGCCTTTCAGTCTGGCCTTGGTCCTAGTGGGGGAAGTGCAGGAGTCCAGGTCAGCCACCAGGAAGTTCAAAGGTAGAATTGAATTTCTTTCCTTGGTTCTGAGAGCTTAAGCTCCTGCAGCCAGTCCTTTGCCTTCTCTCTGAATCAATCCTGGCTAAGATTCCTAGCTTATATGCTCTACATTGAGTATAAATCAATCATATCACTAGGAAACCATTATTTGTTGTAAGATTAAATCAATGCTAAACTAGATTTAATCATTGTCTCATCAATTCCACTTAGTACCTTGTTTCAAGTTCTGACCTATAATATTAATACTAAATTTAAAGGGTATTTTCCCTTAAGGTCTGGTCAATGTCTCGAGAACTCAGTACAATACAATCTGGATTTACAATGAATAATGTTGTATAGATCCCATTTTCTCCCAAAGCCATTTGCTTAAAGTTCCTTAGAGTATAGGATCTATTATTTTGGGTTAATCTGGTACTGCAATTTTAGCAGAGCAGTCTTTCTGCTTTAAAAAAAAAAAAAGGGAGGGGGATGAGTCTGTGAGGGAAGGAGCTGGTAGAGGCACTGGGGAGGGGGAACTATCAGAGATGATCAGCCTGGTGGGTGGTGATCCAGGTGGAACTTGAGCACTGTGGTGGAGTTTGAAAGCCTGGAAGAGGAGTTTGGAAGAGGGAACCTTTGTATGTTTGAGAGGTTGGAGGGAAGAAGGGTTTAGGAGGGAGAGGCAGTGAGATTCCTTAAGTCTTGGCACTGGATGTGAATGGAGGAAAGATCTGAAGCATCCAGGGTATAGATAGGATAGAGCTCTTGGGACTAGAAAAACCCTCCCAGACTGGATTGGTGGGAAGCAGGAAATCTTTGAGTTGAGATCCATCTGCATTAGCTATACCTACAATCTCTTTCCTTTTTCTCCCCTTGGAACTACAGTCGCTTTGTCTTCTGGAAGCCAGAACTGTGCTTGTAGCTCCCAGGTATGTCTGAGCAAAAATCCCTCATATTTCCCGGGCTGTGATGGTTGACCTGGCCATTTGATCTCATTCTCCTTTTCTCACCTCGTGATGAGTGTCCTCTAGATCTACCAGGAGCACCCTTTTCTACCAGGCCTTCCTGTTGGATGAGCTCCTCACCCCTAAACCTTTTCCAGAATTCCAATCATTTTCCAAACTTCCCCAGATTCACCATTGCCTCACACTTTCCTAGAATCCAGACTTTGCTCATAGAAATCCAGGAGTCCTGATTAGGGTCCAGATATCCTGAGTCCCTATGCCCATCTGTTGGTTAGGGATTCTAATGTCCTGCCTTCAGACTCAGTCCTCTTTAATGATCCAAGAGTCCTGCCTTCCAAACCCTAGGACTCCACCTTGAACATCCTGCTCCCCTTTATTTGAATCTATTGGGCTCTTGCCTCATCCAGTCCCAGGCATATGTGGCTCCCTGTCTCCACTTTCCCTTTAGGGATCCCGATCCTAAGCTGTCTAAGAGGATCCCAGCTATCCTCCCTAGCTCCTGATTAAGTCTGGTTGGACTTCAGGACACAGTCTTCCTGCTTTCCCAACTCAGCTCTCTATCTGTAGCACTTCTGTCCCTTTCTTAGCCCTGACCTCTCATCTATGACCTGTCTTACCTCCCAGACTCTAACCCTGCTCTCCAGGTCTCTTGCTTCCCTGCCACCTCCTCTTTCAGAGTCCTCAGGGTTGAATCCCAGATTGGATTTTAGGTCCCCTGGTCATTCCCTACTGGTTCCATTCAAGAGCCCTCCCCATACCCCACCTTCCCTGTTTTCCCTCCCCCCTACATCAAGTAGTCAGTCTATTGCCTAGAATCATGTGTGTGTTATTTGGGGAGAAGGGATACAGGGAGGGCAGAGGACCAAGTGGAGGGAAAGTGTGACTCAAGAACCACTAAGGTACTGACTGGTCTCCTCCTACCTGGGATCCCAAATCCTTTGTATCTCTGGAGTCTCTACGGGAAGATGGAGAGAGGGCAGTAGTTTTCCTGTTCAGACCATCTTCTTTTCTAATCCTGACCCTCCCTGCTGCCTGCATCCCTCAGTAGGTCAGAGTCTGTCCCCTGAGGCCAGGGTCAGGGCCTTTGAAACTCCCATTGGGTTCCTCACCCCCTGTACATCTTTGTAGGCTTGCCTTCTATCTTTGGAAACTCCTCTCCCCTTTGTGGGATGGTTCTCTCTCTCCAGCTCAATTTTCAATGGGCAAAGGCCTGGTCCAAGCAAGTACTGGGTCAAATGTAGACTCCAAACTTGGAGAGAAATTAGAATGGTTTTATTATGAGGATCCCAAATAGCAATCGCCCAGAGGATGAAGAACACAAAGTCAGTCAGCCTGGGAAGGAGACTGTGGGGAGAAGACGGGCTTTTCTATATAGAGGTAAAGAAGGGAGGGACTCTAGGAGACTCCAGGCCTTTCTCTTGGTTATCAGAAGAGGATGCAATTAAAACCTTTGGTTAGGTGTGATATGGCTATTGCTTCCATTGTGTAAAGGGTGAGGGAAGCAGAATCCCCAGATAGATCAGGTGAGGAGGGGACCCCAAAACTCTAAAGCTCCGTGAAGGAGAGATTCTCCTTGAACTCTGCCTCTGTGAGACCCACCCCAGGGAACCAAGATGAAGTGGTTTATCGAGGTAGAGCTAGTTGAGTTCAGAGCTGGAGAATTCTAACCCTATTGAATTAAAGAAAGACTCATTCAATTCTATTCAATTCCAGCTCAAGCTGCGCTGACCAGCCCCCATCAAGAGCAACCCCCAGCTTATAGCCAAGGTTTATAAAATGAGCCAGCTTGGGACTCAGTCCTTGCAGACAACTTAACATGTCATGCCATGCCATTCTATGCCAAGGAACCCTCTGCCCACTGAAATGATATTCTCTTTCAGTGTTACTTTCTCTTTATCCTCACCTATTTCCCTAATGAGACTTTATACCTCTCTGTCTCATTAGCAAGGAGTCAGTTTTGACACTAGCACATAGTTGGAAGATGACCGGCAAGCTGAATTTGAAGCCAAAGGGTCAACATGTTGGCCTGTAGTTGGTGTGTTGTCTGGTCTATAGTTCCATGTTAGTATGTAGTGTGATGTTTGAATGTAGTAGGCTTTGACATTAAAGTGTTAGTGTGTCCTTGGTGTGTAGTTGGCTATGATGTTAAAGGGTTACCATGTTGTAAATTGTAATTGTAAAGTGGTTAGCACACATTAATCACTATTTGATGTTAGCTATTATTGTTATTGGACAGTTAGGTGGAGCCGCAAATAGAGTACTTTGGATAGAGGGAAAACAGTACTGAGCATTAAGTTTGGACCAGGGAAAACTCATATTCATCAATCCAAATCTGACCTCAGACACTCAGTAACTGTGTTACTTTGAGTAAATCAACTAACCCTATTTCTTCCTGTGTGAAATGAGCCAGAGAAAGAAATAGCCAACTATTCCAGTATCTTTGCGAAGAAAACCCCAACTGTGTCCCAATGTCACTAAAACACTTGAACAACATTCTGATTATTAGAGTGAAAAAAATACTGGCTTTGGGACAAGAGGACCTGAGCCTAGATCCTAATTCTGCAGCCTTTTACCTGAGTGAGTGGTAAGTTAAGTTAGCCTTCTTGCTTCTATGTTTTCTCATCTGGAAAGTGTGGAGGAGGGTAGAATAGATAATGTGGAAGGAAGTAGTCTCCTAACTTGTTTTGGTCAAATTCACCTCTAAAAGTAAAACCTTTTTTTAAACATGTATCTTTAATGTGTGTGCTTATTTATAAATTGTGTGCGTGTGTGTGTGTGTGTGTGTGTGTGTGTGTGTGTGTGTGTGCAGGTATGTTTCCCTATATAATTTCTACAATAGCTCTTAGCTCTAAATATCATTTTATCTATTTTATCTCAAATTTTAAAGCATTCTAGAAAGTATTCTTTCCCACTTCGATGTTACCCAGATATAGGAATGAAATTTTTTAAAAGCATTGATTTAGTAAACATTTATTTGGTGACAAGCACTGGGGAAAGTCATAGAAGAGCAGAGGGAAGAACAATTTGTGGGATTAAAGTTATTCATCGCCATCATACCCATGGCTCTTCCTACCCTCCTCCAATCACCCTGAGATTTGCTTTTTTTGCCTGACACATTTCACTTTGGGGATCTCATTGCAGCTTCAGGGTACAGAGAATGGAATGGAGGGGAGAGCCTGGTGGCAGGAAGACCAAGCAGCACACTCCTGCAATGGTCCAGAATGAGGGCTGGGGGGAGGAGAGTGGCTACCTGAGCATCAAGGTGACAGACAAGAGAGATGTGGAGGAGAAGAACAAAGAATTGGGAACTGATTGGGGGAGGATGAGAAGTGGATTATGTTGGGCTGAAATTGACAGGTGAGAGGCTGGAAGGATGGCCCCGCCCTAAACCACAAAGGAGAAGTGAAAAGAACAGGTTGGAGGAGACAATATGATCTCCTGACAAAGATACATGTAGCAATGTAGCCATCCCTGATTACTCTGGGTATGATACTTTGTAGCACTCAAGATAAAATGGGAGGGTGGAGGAGGAGGAGAGGAACTCCCACAGGCTGGTTATTTCCCAGGAGTCAGTCTCCCTCCCTTCTGGGAGGAGAGGAGAATGGTGCCTGCAGCAGCCATGGGGATCTGAAGGATGGGGAAGGAGGGCCATGTTCTCAGGGGTAACAGGGGAGCTGATATTGGGAGCACTTAATCATCATCATAATAAGTTAACAATTTATAACGCCTACCTACTAGAGTGACAGTGAGAAGGAGGGAGGGAGCCAGAAAGTGCCAAGATAGCAACTGAGAGTCAAAGAACGAGCCAGAGCAAGCTAAAGAGAGGAGAGACTGAATGGGCCAGAAAGAGAGAGGGAGACAGCCAAAGAGACAGAGAGACAGAGACAAAGACAGAGATAAACAGCAAGAGGGGAAGCCAGAGAAAGAAGAGAGAAATAGTGTCACAGCATCTGTAAATATAGTGTTGTATAAGTATTGAAGGAGTCAACTCAACAGGTGGGTGAAATAAAATGAAATCTTTAAAGGGGAATTGTTCAGTCATTTGGTCAATGGACCTGTACAGGTTTTAGAAAGAGGGAGGAGAGAGGAGAGAATTTCATTTAGCATTGCTAATCGCATTACATTATCTTTCTCTCTAAACCCAGGCCTTTCCTGAACTTTTTTATTTTTGTCCCAGTAATACACACAATCATATAGAGGATTGATCTGTTACAATATGTACCATTTTATTTCTAATCACCCATGTTTGAAATCTGAAGTGTTAATTTGGATATCTCATCTTTACATATGCTACATGTATAAACAGCTGTTAAATCTTATCCTTTCTAGTTCTATTATATGTCTTTTAAAAAATATTGCATTTTTAATTTATGGAATAAAACAAGGATTTTTTATATCACTATAGTAACAAAGATGACTATATGTAAAACTATAAATCTGTTATATACAATTTCCTATTTTAAATATATCACAAAATTCTAAGGGAAATTTCATTTTCCCCCCCCTTCTTACCAACCCCAGATGCCTACCATTAAGTACCAATATGTGTGTGTGTGTGTGTGTGTGTGTTTGTATGTGTAACATTATTCTATACATGTTTTTATTTATCAGCTCTTTCTCTGGATATGGATAATCATTTATAGTAAATTTGAGTATTTATAATAGACAAAATAACTTATTCACTCAAAGTCATTCTTTTCTTTTTCTTTCTTTCTTTCTTTTTTTTTTTTCTGAGATCCTGAGCTCATCATTTCTCACAGCACAGTAGTGTTCCTTTAGCACCATATATAACAACTCATTCAGCCAATCCCCAATGAATGGGCAGCCCTGCAGCTTTCCAGTACTTTGCCACCACTACAAACATTTTAGAAGGTATCTTGACTCAATCCTCTTCTCTCTGTTCACAGAGTAATACTTTGTTCAGGCCCTTAAAATCTCTAATTTCTTCTATAGTTTTAAGGGAGTCTTTTTTTGTAGCTTTTTGGGACACTTTATAACCTTATTTGAGGTTTTCTTGCCAAAGGTACTGCAGTGGTTGGTCATTTCTCCCTCCAACTCATTTTATAATTGACAAAACTGAGGAAAACAGGGTTAAGTGACTTGGCTAGGGTCACACAACTAGTAAGTGTCTGGGGCCAGATTTGAACTCACAGAAAGAAGTCTTCCTGCTCAAGGCCTCTCTACTGTGGCACCTAGCTGCTGTAGGATTCCACAGATCTTTACTGATTGAGAAACATGGTCTGATATTAGTGTTTTATTCACTGACCCACTGTTTAGAATCATTAGGTGACCCTTAACACTCTCAACCGTTTGGAGATTGTATTGCCTTCATTGAAGAAGAAGGCTTATTTCAAGCACTAGAAATAGGGGCACAAAATACAATGCACAAATGTCTTTGCAATCTATCACAACTCTTCTCTGTAAAACTCCCCATAATGCAGCATACACTGAGAAAGCCAGTGCTGCTGAGATAATCAGCTCTTCTGGTTTGAAAAATTCCCTTAAAATCTTAGGATAAGTTAGGGCAAATTATGGTTCAGAGAATGTCCAGGAACAAGACTACTACTGAGAGTCACAGAACCAAGATTGAGTCCTTTTGAAGGCAGACTCTTCCCTCTCCAGGCTTACAAAATTATATTCTGAATGCAGATTTGACCATATTTTGCTCTTTGAGGTTAGGAGATAATTTTTGTTATTGCTCCAAAGCAATTGAAACTATTTTCAACTTTCTTGCTTTTTCAACTCTTAAAAAACTGTCTGGGAATAAAACATTCCAGAGAATGACAGAGGGATAGAGAAAGGGTGCAGAGGGAGGGAGGGAGGGAGGGACGGAAGAGAGAGGAAGAGAAGAGAAAAAAAGTGCAGGAGAGAGAAAGAGAGAGCCAGAAAGTAATAAAAAGAAAGAGAAGAGCAAAGGAAATCTGATAAAAAGACACCATAAGACAAACAGAGAAAATGAGAGAAGGCCAAAGCAAGCCAGAGCAAAATAGAGAGATAAAGAGAGAGAGAGAGAAAGAGAAAGTCAGAGAAACAGAGAGAGAGAGAAAGAATAGAGTCAGATAGAAAGAAAGAGAGATAAAGGCAGGCAGAGGCAGTAAAACAGAGAGCCAGAGAGTGAGAAAGTGAAGAAGAAAAAGAAAATCAAATAAACACAGAATGAGAGAGAAAAAGAAAGTGACTCATAGGACATTGAGAGAGAGAGACAGATAGAAAGTGAGCAAGAGAGTCACAAGACAGAGTGACAAGAAAGAGAATGAAAAAGAAAAGAGAGAATGAGATACAGAAACAGAGAAAGAGTCAGAGGCAAAAAGACAAAGAGACAGACAGAGATTGCACCAGACAGAGCAATGTAGAGCAATCCAGATATTGAAAAAAAAAAAAGACTGAGAAAGAGAGAAAGAAATAGAGAGAGGCTAAGACAGAGAGGGGAGGGGAACAACAGAGAGAATGAACAAAAGAGAGAAAAAGCTAGAGAAAATGAGAGAGAGAATGCTAGAAGAAGCCAGATAGTGAAAAGGGGAATGAGAAAGAAACAGAGTCAGAGAGAAATACAGAGAGAAGAAAAAGAGAGAGAAATAGCACTAGAGTATGAAAGCAAAAGTGAGAAAGAGAATGAGAAACAAAAAGAGCCATAAAGGTACAAAGCCACAGACTGACTGAAAGATGAAGAGTGAGAGAAACAAAGAGAGCCAGGCAGACATAAACAGACAGACATATAGCGAGTATGAGAGAGAAACAGATAAAAATTGTAAGAAACTGAGAGGGAGAGAGAGAGAGTAAACAAAACAATGAGAGAGGGAGAGGGAGAAAGAGAATGAGAAAGAGAGAGAGAGCCAGAGAGATACAGACAGAAAGAGAAGCAGAAAGAAAGGGGAAAGTGGATGAGAGAGTGAGAAATGCAGAGAGAAAAAGATACAAAAGGGGACAGAGGCAGGGCAAGAGGGAGCAAATCAGAGTGAACCAGCATGAGAAAGGAGACAAAGGAAGTCCCAGGCAGAGAGAGCCAGAGAGTAAGAGAGTGAAAAAAAGAGAGAGAGAGAGAAACAGAGACAGAGAGAGACAGAAAGAAATAAAGAAGGGAAGTATCAAAGGTATATATGGAGAGAAGCAAAGATAATGGGTCAGTATAAGCCAAAGAAAGAAGGAGAATGTGAATGTGTCAAGAGGAGACATGGAGAAAGAGAGGGAGAGAAAGAAGGAAAGAGGGAAGGAAGAAGAGAGGGAGGGTGGGGAGAGAGACACAGAGAGAAAGAAATTGTAAGAGACAGAGAGATGGTGAGGGGGGAAGAAAAACAGACAGACAGAAACACAGGGAGAGGAGATCCCAGAGAGTGAGAGAGAGTGAGAAAGAGAGAAAGAAACAAAATTAAAAAAAAACAAAACAAGGGGAGGGAAAGAGAAACAGAGACAGACAGAGAAAGAGGGGGAGAATGAATAAGTCAAATACTGAGAGTGAGAAAGAAAAAGAATGATTAAAAGAGATCAAGTGAAAAAAGAGAGATAGAGCCAGAGAAATTAAGACAGAGTGAACCAGAGAGAGAAAATAAATAAATGAAGTGCCAGATGAGAGAGTCTGAGCCAGAGAGTGAGAGAACATTTAAAAAAAAAATAAATGAAACAGACAGAGAAACAAATAGAGTCAGAGAGTGAGAGAGAACAAAAAAAAAAACACAGAGAAAAGTGAGAAACAGAGGAAGAGAGATACAGACACACAAGAGAAAAGGAGAGAGCCAGAGAGCAAGACATAAAGAGCCACAAAGTGACAGAGAGAGAGAGACAGAGACTAACCTCTAACGGTAGAGCTAAGATGGTAAAGTCAGGAACCTACTTGAACTCTCTCAGTTTCCCCGGAAAACCACATAAAACCAAGTCTGAACAAAGTCTAATGGAATGAAACCACTTTTTAGTTGAAGAGAGACTGGAAAAACTGCAAGAAAGGTCAGTGTCACTGGGATGAAAAGGATGTTCAGCTCAATTTATCCAGACTCTGAGAAAGCTGGCAAGAGGGTCTCAATCACAGCAGATCAGCAACTGAGACCTTCAAGTCCTGGCTCAGTAGAGTTGCAGATCAGTGGGGCAACCTCCAGTCTCAGCTCAGAAGGCAAAGTCTGGGAAATCAGGCTGTTTCCTGAAAAAAAAAAAAAAGGCAGACAAAGCTACCTCCAATAAGCATAAGCAGTTTGGAGAAGGCTTGCACAATGTCCTCTTTATCCCAGGAGCAGAGTTTGATCATAAAAGAAAAAGAAAAAAAAGAAAGAAAAGAAAAGAAAAGAAAGAAAGAATTAACTCCCCCACCCAAAAAAAAAGAAAAAGAAAAAGAAAAAGAAAGAAAAAAGAAAATGAGGAAGAAACAGAAAAGACATGGGAATGACACACCTAGAAAACCACAGAAAAATTCAACACACCAATAACATACCAAGAAAACCCCATCAAAAATTCTACATGCCAGTGACATGCTAAGAAAGCCACATTAAAATTCAACATGCCAACTGTCAGCTCTCTGACAAAATCTCTATAAAACTTTCATTTGGTATAATCTCTTCTGCCATCGAATTGAAAACTGAAAAATTTCTCCTTCATGATCTATCTTGGGTTCTAGTTATTTAAGCCTATGGCATCACATCCACTAATGTACAATTTCCAGTAATGAAACTCAATTTACAACACAGCATCCCCATGGTAGGATATAAGTGAATTTTTGGGAAGGAATTGATGATTAGATTCAAGAGAGATAAATGATAAAAATAAAAAATGAGAAAGAGAGAGAATGCCAGAGAAAGCAAACCACAGTAGCCAGAGCTAACCCTAACAATAATTCTTCTTCTTCTTTTTTAATTAATGCTTTTTATTTACAAAGCATATGCATGGGTAATTTTTCCAACATTGACTCTTGCATAACTTTTTGTTGCAAATTTTTTCCTCCTTTCCTCCACCCTCTCCCCTAGCTGGCACGTGGTCTAATACATGTTAAATAGGTTGAAATACATTTTAGATCCAATATATGTATACATATTGATACAGTTATCTTGTTGAACAAGAAAAATCAGATCAAGAAGGAAGAAAAAGAAAAACTGAGAAAGAAAACACAATGCAAGCAAATAAAAACAGAGAGACTGAAAATGCTATGTTGTGTTCCACATTCTGTTCCCACAGTTCTCTCTCTGGATATAGATAGCTCTCTTTATCACTGCACAAATGGAATTGGTTCCTAACACTAATCCTAGCCCTAAGTAATTCTAGTCCAAGAAGGAAGAAGGTATTTTACTCAGAGTTCAGAGCAATAATTAGTACAAGAAAATTAGTCTTTTTCTCAGGATGCAGATACCTGGAGAATGCTAATTCCTCCTGATAGCAAGCAGAGGGCCTGTCCCTTAACTTTTAATCTTGAGTGTGCTGTCCCTTTGAGGCAGTGAAACCATCCTTTGTCATTGCACCTAGGATCTCACTTTGGTGCCTCCTTTTTGAGGACCTGCCTTTCATAGAACCCACAGGTATAGAGTGAAAAGGCACCTTAGAGGTCATTCAGTCTCGCTCCCTCATTCTAGAGATGATGAGGGAAGTGAGGCCTATAAGAATTAAATGACTTGTTCGGTATCACAAATCTAGGAAATGTCTAAGGAACAACTTAAAGCCAGGTTTTCCTAATTTCAGGTGCAGTAATCTGAGGTCCTGACTCATGAGCGAACTGGACTTAAATGAGGCAGAACTGTGCAAAATCATCAGTATTTCCTCCAGAGCCACAAAAGTTGTGGTAAAAAATTAGGCAAGACAACTGGGATCAGCCCAGGATTCATTAAATAAATCTCCACAGGAGCAAGGACCAGACTGTTCTTTCTCCAATCACAAGTGCATAGAAGATCAAATTGTCCAAAGTTATATCCACCCAATGTGTGCTGGAATGAGCACTTATTAAATTTTCAGTACAACCATCTACACCTCTGAAAGAGACAAACGCTACATCAGCAGGACTTGATCCATTGTTTTGATGATTGTCTAGACTTAAGAAAGTGATGAAGAAAATAACATTGTAAATTAAAATTTTAAAGCCTATTGTGATGATTATAGATAGCTAATTATGGAACACAGAATCAGGAAAAACTGGATTCCAACTGCCTCAAATATTGACTAGCTTTCTGATCCTGGACAACTCATTTATGTATAGATCAATATATTTATATTGATATATACCCTCATCTATCAATCTATGAATTTACTATTTCTGTCTTTGTGAATTTGATTTTGAGGTTCTTATGCCCTAATACGTGGTCAATTTTTGTAATAGTTCCATGTACTGCTGAGAAAAATGTGTAGTTCTTTCTGTCTCCATTCATTTTTCTACAAAGGTCTATCAGAGCTAACTTTTCTAGAATTCTATTTACCTCCTTAACTTCTTTCTAATTTATTTTGTGGTTCAATTTATTTAGTTCTGAGATCAAGATTGAGATCCCCCACTAGTATAGTTCTGCTGTCTAATTCTTCTTGCAGCTCTCTCAACATCTCCTCTAGGAATCTGGATGCTATGCCACTTGGTGCATATATATTTGGTGTTGACATTACTTTATTCTCTGTGGTACCTTTTAGTAGGATGTACATTTCTTCCTTGTCACTTTTAATTAGATCTATTTTTGCTTTTGCTTGATCTGAGATCAGGATGGCTACTCCTGTTTTTCTTAATTCACCTGAAGCATAATAGTTTGTGTTCTAGCCTTGTACGTTTACTCTGTATATGTCTTGTAAACAACAAATTGTAGGATTCTGGCTTTTATTCCAAAGTCTGCTACTCACTTCTGTTTTATGGGAGAGTTCATCCTATTCACATTCATAGTTTAAATTACTAAATCTAGGTGGGGCAGAGTCAAGATGTTGGAGTGATCTCATCCAACCTTCTCTCAAATCAACATCAGGTTAGACCTCTGAACTTTGTTTTTGGAGTAACAGAATCCACACACATTTCCAGAAGAAGACACTTTGGAAGAACTTCAGAACAGGTCTGTTCCAATCAAGGAAGGGGCAGTCTGCTAAGCTCATACCACACGGTAGGGAGCCCAGGGCAAAGAGCTGGGACAGGGCACCAAGTCTCTGAACTGGGGAATCAACTGTGAGGCTCTTAGGCTAAGACAAAAGGCAAATTGTAAGGCACAAAGTCCCGGGCTTGGGACCTGGACACAAGTACTCAGTACTGGAAGTTGGTCAAAAACATTGTCCCCAAGGAAAACTAAAGGCGACAGCCTTTGCCTTAAAAATATCTATCAACTTTTAAAAGAAATGAGCAAAAAAGCCAAAACAACTCTAACTAAACTGGGAAAACAATTTGCATTCAAAGGTTTTGATAAAGGCTTCATTTCTCAAATAGATAGAAAATTGACTCAAATTTATAAAAATTGAAGCCAGTCTCCAAATGATAAATGGTCAAAGGATATGAAAAGGCAATTTTCAAATAGAGAAATTAAAACCACAAAACTAATGCAGACAAGATTAGAAGGGAAGCAATAAACTGGGAAAACACTTTTACATCCAAAGGATCTGATAAAGGCCTAATTTTTAAAGTATATAGAGAATTGATTCAAATTTATAATAGTTCAAGCCATTCTCCAATTGATAAGTGGTCAAAGGATATGAACAAACAATTTTCAGATGAAGAAACTTAAACTATATGTAGTCACATGAAAAGGTGCTCCAAATCACTATTGATCAGAGAAATGCAAATTAAGACAACTTTAAGATACCACTACACACCAGTCATATTGAGTCAGCTCAGTCCTAAAACTCACTGAATTCAATTCAAATTCTAGCTCAAGTTGAAACCCAGCAAGGAGCCCCTTCAGCTAAAGCTTCCATTATAAAAAGAGCCAAACTAAAATCTTCTCTTTGCAGAGGTTCCAAACATGCCAGCTCCATGCTTGGCATGTCAAGAGTCTCTGTCCACTGAAATACTCTTTCCAGTGCCATCCTCTCTTTACCCTCACCTATTTCCCTAAGCAGACTTTATGCCTCTCTGTCAGGATTCCTAACCTTACTTTCAGTCCCCATAATAAACTCTTTTATCACTCTAGGTTTTGGGGTCTGTAAATTCTTTTACAGAGAACTTCTGTGCTGCCAGAAGGAAATCCCCAAAACTCCTTACCCTTGTGCCAAATCTCAAGCGGTTGCAGGGGAGCCAAACCAAATGGAGACCATTTGGTTCTCTGAACCCCGAACCTGCCACTAGATCTTATCATTTAACTCAATGACGAGCAGAAACCCTAATTTCATTTTGGTACCCCAAATCTAAACCTCATCAACAAGAAGCTTCGTGGAGATACTGTGAAATAAGTGCTAGGCTTGGAGGAGAAAGACCTGCCTTGGAATTCTTTTTCAGACATTTCTCAGCAGTGATATCCCAAATCTGTTTCCCCATCAATAAACTGAGGACGTGCAATTTATGGACTTGTAGGTCCCTTTCAGGAATCATCTAATGTAGTGTTCTTTCTTTTCAAAAATATAATGGTTCTCTGGGAGCAGGTTTCTTGGGGAGGTTTTCTGGAGGAAGCCTTCGTTTCAGTTCAGATCAATAATCACCTCATATGCAGCCAGGAGTTAAAATCCAGTCTTTTATAGTCTCTTCCAAAATAGCCAGTAAGATTTCTTTGGTTCTGAGAGCTCTTGTTGCTACTCCTTTGTTTCTTTAGCTTCAACTTCAGCCTCCAGCTCCCTCTGAATCCTGGCTCTGAATCTCCCGACTGAATTCTGGCTCTCAATCTCCCCAACTGACTCCTCCACTCATTCCTCACTTATGAATCTCTCGAAGTCCCCTCACTGATGCTCCAAGAGCTTCTTATATATGATCTCTTAAAGGTGTGAAACCAGAGGTTGATGCCTCCTCTGAGAGAGTGGGATTGTGGGAGGTGTAAATTCACAAAGTTGCAAAGTTAACTTTATGAATTTCCCATACTTGTGAACTCCAATGTGTGAGCTCTAATGTGTAAACTCTCTTAAAGGTGTGAGCTCTAATATGTGAACCAAATACCTATGTATTGTCTCTATCAGTTCCAATACCTTGTTTCAAGTTCTGGCTCATAACATCTCTTGCTTTCTTTTGATTTAGAACATAAGGTGGTTATGACTTCCCTGACTTCTCAAGAAGGTGAGAACCCCCCAAAAAGGTGATCATGTCTTCCCTGACTGCTCAAAAAAGAAGTGAAAACACCTTAAAAGAAGGTGGTCACACCCTTCCTGACATGTCAAGAAGGGAGATGAAAACACCAAAGGAAATGGGAAATCAAATCAGATTAGTGGGTTTCTAAAGGGGCTCATTTGAAACAGGTATACATAAATTCATCAATATGGGAGGCATTACACATAATTACATAAATTACATAAGCACATAGCAATATAACACAGGCTAGTAGTGATGGAACAAATAACATGAATCAACATAAAAAAATTATACATGTCCATAAGTTTTAGAAATAGTCCAAAAGGAATCCATTGTCCATCAGTTCATGTGCCAGGAATCCAGCAATTCCTGCAAGCTTTGAAGTATTGCAATAGCCTCATCAACAATTTTTCATCTCAAGGAATCCAATGATTCTTGCTGGTTTTCAAGTCCTTGCAACAGTCTCATTGTCAGCCATACTCTTTCAATGTCAGATGTTTCTTAAATCTTCTCCTTTCTTTTGAGGTTTTTCTCTCTTTCTGTCTCTCTCCAGGTACTCATTGCCACCCATTTGTTTCCTTCTCATCTGTTTCCTTCTCTATATGTCAGATACAGTTAACCCAGGCAGTTAACCTATCTAATTACTTCAACTTACCACTTTTAGGATTTCTCATCATCATCTGGCAATTACATTGAACTATTTGCACTGGACACTGCCCTGTTGGGTTAAAAAGCCTGTATTCTCCCCAACTGTAATCTCTTTCTGCCATGTGATTACTTTTAGGCTGATTGATCACATCAGAGTTCTGACCTTCTAAAGACTCTCTAGGTGTAACCTCAGCAACCATCATGCCCCATTTGTCTTTTGTATGATATCTTGGAGCTGGGCCCTGCCTCTCATTTCCCTGGTCAATCTACATGCTGAGACCTAGTGGAGGCCCTTGTGGCATTTTGGACATGGGGTTTTGGGTTTTATTCTCTCACCCTGTCTTCTCACTCTATCTCTGTACCTACTGAGCTCTAAGATGTCCTATTTTTCCACACTGAAAACATCGATGATTTTCTCTAGAAGTCCCTTGCAAAAAGGGACCCTGTCTTCCCATGTTCATCATAATCTGGGCATAATAAGTATTTGTGCCCACTGTGGCACAGCATCTTATGATCTCCTCTAAAGGAGCATCTTTGTCCAGTCCCCATATAATTCTTTTGCAAACTTCATTGGCATTTTCCTTAACCAGATGTCTGGTCATTATTTCTGTAGCTGCATTATCTAAAATGATTCTGTTTGTAAACGTCCCACAAAATCCGCAAAAGGTTCATTGGGACTTTGCTCTGTTTTTGTGAAGGCTTTACCTTCATCTTTCTGTCCAGGGAGAGAACCCCAAGCATTTATTACAGCCTTAGAAATTTGCTCATACACTATTATGGGATAATAAATCTGTTCTGAATTCTCTCCATACTGACCTTCACCAGCTAGTTGGTCAAAAGTGATTAGTATGGTAATTCCAGTTTACCTATTGCATTGGGCTTGAATCCTACATAATTCATGATATTCTGAAAGCACAACAAGTTTTGTCCAGTTCTAAACATGTCCTAGCTATGGATTTCCAATCACTCGGGGTTAAGATTTGATAAGACAAATTATCTAGCAACATTTTAACATAAGAGGATGTAGCCCCTTAAAGAGTGCAACTCTTTTTCAAATCCTTAATTTTTTCCAAATTAAAAGGAGTGTATCTTCTCCCTTTTTGACCTAAAGAGTCAAGCTCTTCAATCACAGGATATGCATTTATAAAATCAGATATATCTTGTCCTTCATTTTTTGCTTTAATTAATGCCTTTTCTAATCTTGTCACAGGCTCCTTAATAGGTGGTTCTGATTGCATTACTGCCTCTCCCCCTGCTCCTTCTTCCTCCACCTAGAAGGGTTAATTGAGGAGGGTCATGAGATGTGGAATGATCTAATTTCTCCTGCTTATCGTAGCCTTTTCACCTAGTTTAGTTGGCACCTTCCCTTCCTGCTCTTTCTTCTTTTTTCCTTATTCTAACACATATAATTTCCTAAAGCCACTTGTATTAAGTTATATGTACTAAGTCTGTCTTTGGAAATTGAGTCAGGTCCATTTTTATTTTAGAATTGACAATGTTCCTCTCCTACTAATTTCCACTCCTCTAGATCCAATTCTTTTTCCATAGAGAAACAAGGACATATGTACTTTATAGTTTCTAAAAGTTCAGTGATCTGCTCCAAAATTATAATTAAAGCTTGGCTTTCTATAACCTTGACAATGCTCTCTAAACACTTTCCTTGAACTGGAAAAGCAGGCTGTTTTCTAAACATTTGTCCCATTTTAACAAAAATACTCTTTTAGCTCTTTAACAAAATTTCTTTGTTGTACTCACCCTAATTTCTGGGTCGAGAAGACTTTTCCACTGGATGAGGATCAGAGGCTTTTCCACGAGATCAGGATCCTGTCAGACCCACGTTCAGGGGCCAAAATGTAGTGTTCTCTTCTTTTTCTAAAATATGATCATTCTCTGGGTGCAGGTTTCTTGGGGAGGTTTTCTGGAGGCAGCCTTAGTTTCAGTTCAGATCAATAATCACCTTAACACAGCCCGGAATTAAAATCCAGTCTTTTATTGTCTCTTCCAAAATAGCCCAGTTAGCTTTCCTTGCTTCCGAGAACTCTTGTTCCTAATCTACTGCCTCAGCCAGCTTCAGCCTCCAGGTCCCTCTGAATCTTGGCTCTACTGTTCCAAATTCTTTGTTCTGCCCGACTGCCGTCTCTGGCTTTTCAATCTCCCCAACTGACTCCTCCACGTGTGAATCTCCCAAAGTCTTCTCACTGATGTTCCAAGAGCTTCTTATATATGATCTCTTAAAAGTGTGAACCCAGAGGTTGACTCCTCCTCTGAGAGAGTAGGATTGTGAGAGGTATAAATTTTGTGAATCTCATACTGAATACTGACTAGTGAATCTCCCGAACTTGTAAACTCTAATATGTGAACTCTAATGTGTAAACTCTCTTAAAGGTGTGAGCTCTAATGTGTGAACTAATTACCTAAGCATTGTTTCTATCAACACCATTGAATCAACACCTTGTTTCAAGTACTGTCCCATAACAAGTGTCATTGTTTGGGATTGGGATTGAGGGAATTCTCCTGAAAATGCCCAAAGGGGATTGGGTGATCTCAGATGAGATAGAACCAAGTCAGCAAACATTTCAATATCTGTTATGTGCCAGACCATGGGCTAAGCACTGGGAGCTAAAGAGAGGCAAGGAACATCCCCTGCTGTCATGGAAGTCACAGACTATTAGCTCACACAATACACCAGCAACTAGGTAGAAATCCACTATGGACCAGATAAATTGGATAAATTTAGTACCTCACCAAATCATGAATTTGTGAGGATAATAATGCTTTAAGAATGAGAGCACACATATGAAAAGATGCTCCAAGTAATTATTAATCATAGAAATGCAAATTAAGACAACTCTGAGATACCACTACATACCTGTCAGACTGGGTAGAATGACAGGGAAAGATAATGTGAAATGTTGGAGGAGATGTGAGAAAACTGGGAAACTGATACATTGTTGGTAGAATTGTGAATACATCTAGCCATTCTGGAGAGCGATTTGGAATTATGCTCAGAAAGTTATCAAACTGTGCATACCCTTTGATCCAGCAATGTTACTACTGGGCTTATATACCAAAGAGATTTTAAAGAAGGAAGAGAGACCTGTATGTGCAAGAATGTTTGTGGGAGCCCTCTTTGTAGTGGCCAGAAACTGGAAACTGAGTGGATGCCCATTAATTAGAGAATGGTTGAATAAATTGTGGCATATGAATGTTATGGAATATTATTGTTCTGTAAGAAATGACCAGCAGGAGGATTTCAGAAAGGCCTGGAGAGACTTACATGCTGAGTAAAATGAGTAGGACTAGGAGATCATTATATTCTTTAACTATGTACTTCAACAACAATACTATATGATGATCAATTCTGATGGATGCGGCCCTCTTCAACAATGAGATGGACCAAATCAGTTCCAATGGAGCAGTAATGAATTGAACCAGCTATACCCAGCGAAAGAACTCTGGGAGATGACTATGAACCACTACATAGATTCCCAATCCCTCTATTTTTGTCTGCCTGCATTTTTTATTTCCTTCACAGATTAATTATATACTATTTCAAAGTCTGATTCTTTTTGTACAGCAAAATAACTGTATGGACATGTATACATATATTGTATTTAACATATACTTTAACATATTTAACATGTATTGGTCAACCTGCCATCTGGGGGAGGGAATGGAGGGAAGGAGGAGAAAAATTGGAACAAAAAGCTTTTGCAATTGTCAATGCTGAAAAATTACCCATGCATATATCTTGTAAATAAAAAGCTATAATGATAAAAAAAATTAAAAAGAATGAGAGCAAAACTAAAGAAAAAATAGTCCAAATGAAATAAAATGGCTACCATTTATATTGCACCTACTATGTATCATGCACCATATAAATATTGCCTCATTTGATCCACAAGACAACACAGAACTTAGAGGCAATTATTATATCCATTTTACAGATAAAGAACTGAGGTAAACAGAGATCCTAAATCTTCTCTAGCAAGTTTCTGACATGGGATGAAAACTCAGTTCTTCATGATTCAAAGTTCTATCCACATGCAATCCACTGTACTATCAGTTGTATTGTGATTTTGAAACAGATTGATAAAAATGCTCACACATGTATGAGGTAAAAAAGAGAAGAAAAATTGCAATATTGGAATCCCTTACTCTACATCAGAATATAAACTGGAAAGAAACCTTATGCATCTAACCAGTGTGGAAAGAGTTTTAGACAAAAGGGACCCCTTATTGTAATCAGAAAATCCACATTGGAGAAAATCTTCATGAATGAAAGCTATGGAAAGACACACAAGGGAGCTCTTACTACACCTTAAAAAATTCATACTGGAGTGAACCTTTATGAATATAATCAATGTGGAAAGGCTTTCAAATATAACAATAGTCTTTTTCTACATCAGAGAATCCATACTGGAGTGAACCTTTATGAATGTAATCAATGTGAAAAAGCTTTTACAGAAAGCAGAGCTCTCATACATCAGAGAATCCACACTGGAGAGAAACCTCATGAATGTAATAATGTTGAACTTTATTCTTTTTGTTCCAGATTCCTTCTCAGATGTCAAAGGGAAACCCCCAAGGCGGTCTTCCACACATAATGCATTTTATATTGGATGTGATTCTGGATGGGTCTTGGATCATCTCAGGCAAAGGCTCTGAATGAGAACAATTACTGCTTTTTGTGAGATATGGAATTTTGTAAAAAGCTTCTTTTAATCAACTACAGCTATCCAGCTAGCACAGCAATGTCCTAATTAGCCTATGTTCAAAGCCCACTGGTCATGTCTAAATCCCCAAATCTATCAATCTCATTCACAACTTCTGACCAAAAGCAGAAGCATGCTCTTGGACATGCTGGCCTCTTACATAAAAAGTCCTAGCTTAAAAAGTATCCCCAGCTTAGTTTTAAGCTCACTGCTTTCTCAAGGGGCTAGGCTAAGGGCCACAGTACTCCAAAGACGCCATGCTGGAGAGACTGCTTGTACTTTTGTGATCCCTGTGAGCATGTCAGTCTTCATCAAAAAACAGATAATCAATGTATGTTCTAGTATCCTCAGAACGAAAGCTTATGATATGTCTTAGCAACCTACGGAAAATTGTTCTACCCCAAGGGAACAGTTGTATCCTTATACTTTGGAGAGGTGAGAAGAAAAACTTGATACATCATAGACCACCTGGCAAAGAAAGAGGGAAAAGTTCCATTCTAATAGAAGATGCTACTTTTCATCGAATTCAAAAGATACAGGCCAAGTACACAAGTACACACGAACTCTCTGCCATTAAAGCCAACCATCCAACCAAGACATGCCAGTTACACAATAATGCTTCCATCAATAGTAACAATATGTCAGTGATATGTTAGCAACATGCCCGTTATATGACAATTACACGCAAACACATTGCCATCAAATGCAAGGAATCAGAACTTGCCCTCAGGCAGCTTCCCCACTACTGAGCCCAACTATCATTGCTGCAGCTGCTGCTACTTCTACATGGTGTTGAGAGAACACTGTTATGCAATAAGAAGTGATAAGCCTGATACTGTCAGAAAAACCTGGGAAGACTTACACGAAGTTAGCAGAACAAGGAGAGTAGTGTACTCCTTAACAGCAAGGTTATACAGTGAAGAATTGTCAGTGACTTAGCTATTCTGACAATTCTGAAGGACTCATCATGAAAAATGCTCTGCACCTCCAGAAAAAGAACTGATAGAATCCAGATGAAGATAGAAGCATCCTTTTCACTTGGTTTTTCTTATATTTATTTAATCTATATGTAATTATGTTTCGCATGACTGCAAATGTATAATCTATACCAAATTGCTTGCCTTTTCAAATTGTGGAAAGGACAGGGAGGGAAGGAAATAGAGAATCTGTACTTCAAAATTTTTAAAAGCTGAATGTCAAAAATTGTTTTTACATGTGACGGCGGAGGGGGGGGAAGGGGGGAGGGAGAGAGGGAGAATAAAACATTTAGCAATAATACCTACCTTCTAGATTTGTTTGTGAGGATCAAATGAATTAACATCTGTAAAGTACTTTGCAAAACTTAAATAGCTTAGGCATACTAGCTATTAGTATACAACCAGAATAGGGAGTCACTATTAAGCTAATAAAAGGTAATGGGTTATGGGCATTAGAAGAAGAAAGAGGTAGCAAAATAGTACAAAAGAAGGGAACTATAAGGTGGTAGAAAGCAATAAATAAATTCCAATAGTTACAGTACTCTACTATGCACCAAACTACTGAAATCGTTCTCATTTCAATGAATCATCTATGACAATGGTTGAAAACCGGATGCTATAATCTTACGGTTTTGAATTGAAGCACACATAAGATATGTCAGGTACTTGCCATCCTTTACAAGTTATCATTGAATTACTAGCAGGGGAAGGCCCTTTGTAAATGGTAAAGAAACAGAGTTTGCCTTTGGAGGTGGGGAGCACTCCTTCCTCTTCTTTCAGAGCCCTTATTTTGTGTTCCTTCTTAGCAGACTATTGCTCTCAGATAGTTGTTATAGTAGGTAGGGAATTTAGAATTCATAAATACATCTCTAGGGAAATGTTAGTTTAAAGGCTCCTGACATATTTTCACTTTCTAGGAAATCTGCATTATTTTAATAAAAGACTTGATGGCTAAAGGGGCTTAAAGGCTAGAATCCATTGTTAATAAGGAAAATTCAGGCATTTGTGAAGACTCATCAAGATGGTACAACAGAAATAGTTTTCCACTTTGAAGAATAATCTTATTGAAACTGACTTTTTAAAAAACCTTTTATCTAGGAAAAAAATGGATCCCAGGAAATACAAAGGAGTATGGGGGTAGGTTCTAGGTTTGCAAGTTTGCTTCTACATCTGAGATATTTAGAGAAAGAGCAAAAATTCAAAAAGTCACTTTAAGACTATAGATATTCAGCTACAAAAATAGATGAAATCATTATGAATTCAACTTCCAAAATATGTTGTTTATCCTTTTGAGCATATCTGTGTCTGTAAACACCATCTTTGTTTATAGTGTTTGTTATCCCATGTGGTCCTAAGCACTGGTCCCAGGCGCGTTGTAGAGACTAGGAGTAAAAAGACCAAAACCAAACAATTCCTCCTTCAGGGAATTTCTATTCCTGTGTAATGGGTATCATGATGCTTGTTTTCTCAATGGGTGGGAGAGGAGAAGAGATGAGGGAGAGAATTTTGCATCCAAATATAAAAAAAAAAGTTTAAAAATAAATGACTGGATGGAGGAAGAACAACTGTTTTTAAAAAGAACTTATGATCCTTTCCCTGAGAAGGCTAGTCTATGGAAGGTTTTCACAGTTGCCAGAGGCCATTTAAATCAATTAAGGTATGGTTATCAGTGGGTATGGGGGTAAATGTTTAATTGGCTCTCCAAATTAAAAAAAATAAATGTGTGCCAATATCCAAGATGTAGAAC
Organism: Antechinus flavipes; assembly: GCF_016432865.1. Lineage (NCBI taxonomy): Eukaryota > Metazoa > Chordata > Mammalia > Dasyuromorphia > Dasyuridae > Antechinus > Antechinus flavipes. Next base: position 1,255,345 of record NC_067399.1, read on the forward strand.
TAGTAACATGCAGGTGTATTCCATTACACCTGGAAATGTGTTGACCAACTCTACTGGATCATAAATTTAAAACATGGAGAATAGCACCAAAAATATTTCTCCCAAAATCTCAGAAGCACCCTTATAATCCTGAGGGCATCTTGCAGTAGGAACCAGGTTTATCATAGGAATTAAATATTAAGATACTAGCTTCAGAGCATAGATTCAATTCCAAGATTAGGCCCTTTGCCTCTAGTCACAAATGTGGAAATCTCAGGGAGGAGCTGGGAATCAAGTCAAGTTCCTTGGACTCTGAATGCAAAGCTCTTTTCACTGAATCTTACTGTCTCTACTACTGTTCAGAGGCAAAGAAGAGTAGTGCATAGCCTAGTAGCCCTAGAGTCAGGGAAGCCTGGATTCAAATCCTGTCCCTGATATTTCTTCAGTGAGTGATGTTTAATTCCTCAATGTGATAGTTGATGGCTTTCTTCCTCAGTTTTCTAACTATAACCTGGGAATAAGAACAACTGTTACAACCACCTCACAGGGAATGAGATAACATCTATTGCTACTTAAATTGCATGGAATAATTCTCTGCTATAAGAAATGACAAGTGGATGACTTCAGAAATATGTGGGGAGACTTATATGATCTGATATAAAGTCCAGTGGGCAGAATCAGGACATGGTACACCAAAAAAATTACCCTGTAGCACAATCAATTGGGAGAGAGAAAGACTTAACTATTCTTATCAATACAAAGATCCAAGTCAGCTAATGTCCATCTTCTGCAAGAAATCTGATCACAAAATCTCAGAATCAGAGATTAGATGACATCAACTATCTAAGCCAGGATATTAGACAGAATAATAATCCCATCGACATTATATACTTGACAAATTGTCATCTCTGCTCTGATAAAAAAATCTCTAGATAGTGGCATGCTACTACTTTTCCAAGTTCCACCTTAGCATATTTCTAATTGCTACAAAGATTTTCCCAGTCTGGCCCTTAAGTTTCTATGTGGTGATGCATGAGTCATCTGACTTTTATGGACATAGTTTCTTCATTATTAGAATGAGAAGAGAGGAAGTGACATGGAAGGGTAAGAGTTGTCACTGAACCTCTTGCCCAAAGCAATCAATTATTTCTCCCAGCAGAGAAGACTCCCTCAGCTGACCCCTACTGTGAACTGAGGACTTCTAATTGCTAGAACTTGAGAAACCTTGAAGCCCTCTGGAGATGCCTTCAATTCTCCTCAAGCTCAGCCATCATTTTTTTTTATTATTATTATAGCTTTTTATTTACAAGTTATATGCATGGATAATTTTACAGCATTGACAATTGCCAAACCTTTTGTTACAATTTTTCCCCTCTTTCCCCCCACCCCCTCCCCTAGATGGCAGGATGATTAGTAGATGTTAAATATATTAAAGTATAAATTAGATACACAATAAGTATACATGACCAAATTGTTATTTTGATGTACAAAAAGAATCAGACTCTGAAATATTGTACAATTAGCCTGTGAAGGAAATTTTTTTAAAAATGCAGGCAGGCAAAAATATAGGGATTGGGAATTTAATGTAATGGTTCTTAGTCATCTCCCAGAGTTCTTTCGCTGTGTGTAGCTGGTTCAGTTCATTACTGCTCCATCGGAACTGATTTGGTTCATCTCATTGCTGAAGATGGCCAGGTCCATTAAAATTGATCATCATATAGTATTGTTGTTGAACTATATAATGATCTCCTCCTGCTCATTTCACTCAGCATGAGTTCATGAGCCATCAAATTTTTTAATCTATCTTTTTTTCCCTAATTCTCATAAATTACAGGAGAGCCCCTGAATATCAATGGAATCATGAAAGATTCCATTCCATTCTCAACTTTTCCTATTCAAGCTATAGTTCTTTAAAAAACATACCTCAGTGTTGAAATGTTTAGGTGATTTCCTTTCTTTTGAGGTTTTACCCAAAGTTAAAGAGTTATTGACAACTGAACTGAAATATGGATCATGCTGGTCTCTCAGAAGCTTCACCATGAGCATCCATCAATTTAGTACCTCAACACTGTGTCCTATACATTCATTTATCTAGTTTTTAATGAATGAAAGATCATTCCCTGCCTACTCAAAATATGAAACTGTTCCCAAACAAGTGTGGTATCATCTTATATCATTAACAAAGAGATTTGAATGTTTTTTAATCATATACCACAAGATTTTTTTAATCCAAATCTTATTCATTTGAAAGCTCTTTACATATTTATATGCATATTAGAAGTATATTTTAAAATAAGGTCCTTTTGTTCCTCTTTAGCTATCAATCATCACTTTGAACAGTCACAACTTCTTACAGTATTTAATAATCGACTTTAGTCTTTTCCTTTACACAGAAATGTTCTCTGCCCTTTTCATCCCCAGAATGCAGTGTATCTTCCACTCTGAATGAGGTTCTAAATATCACAGGAAAGCACCTGAGTCAGACCTCTGGTCTGTATCCACAGAAGGAAAACCTGGACAATGGAATGACTAAGCATCATCCCCCACACTGCACCCACCCACGACTCCCTATTGCTTATGCTTTAGGACAAAGAAGTTACAGCTTCAAGAACTCACTTCTTGATGAATTCCTCATGGAAACCACTAAGCTCCTGAAAGGATCAGCTCAAGCACCACCTGTATCAAGGCCTTTCTGGAGTTTCCCTGGGTGTCGGTGACCCTCTCTCCCTGTCACCACAGACTCCAGAGAGTTTCCAAACATCAGTAGCCCATACAAGAAAACATGGGAGCCACAACCAGAAAATAAAGTAAGCTACCTTTCCTGAGTCTTCCTCTGACCTTCTAGAAAATCAACAAGAAGACTGTGTTCCTCACACAGCACAAATAACCCTGAGTGATTCTTCCGGCGCTCTGTGTGTGCTCACCTGGGGAGAAGTTGAAGCTCCCAGGGCTTCACCCAAGGGTGTAAGCTCGCCGTCCCTCTCAGCCTTTCAGTTCCTAAGCTGCTATGACAGCGCTCACAAGCAGAGAAGACTTGGGCAGGGAAGTCAGGGAGCTTTGGACCAGCTCATGTGCAGTGAGTGACTCCTCCCCTCTCAAAAGTCTTTTAGAGGCAACACCTGGGATTTCTCTGCAAGATACAGAATCACTGCCCTTCCCCGCATTCAGGATTTGAATCCGGAGACATTTAGGGCCTTCCCTCTCCCAGAAGCCACTGTATCAGCCACTTAGGGAACTGGAGAGCGTGGACTCCACTCCCCACCCACCTGCCACTGCAGCAGCTGCACACTCGCTTCAGCCCTGCCCACACGGAGCCAGGTTCGAGACTAAAAATGATGCCCTTACCTCTTTCTCTTTACATTTTTTATTCTAAAACCTTTCTCTGGATGCAATTATACTCACGCTGCCCACCCCTGCCACCTGTACTGAGGCCGCAAGAAATAGAGAAGATGTCAGTTAGATAGACATGCACCAAGTCATGTCCCCTCAAAAGGCATAGTTCCCTCATTGATTAATAGAAGGAGTTAACTTTCTAGAAGTTGCTGAATTAGACCATTTCAGATTCCAGTTATATCATCAGAGGATCATGGAACTGAAGAGGATTGTAGAAGTAATCTGCTTTACCCCCCTCATTTTTAAGATGAGGAAACTGAGTCCCGTAGAGAGAAGTGACTTGTCCGAGGTCACATGTAACAAGTAGTAGCCCTGGGATTTGAAATTGCAATTCCCCATCTACATGGGGATGACCTGTTAGAAATACTCCCATGAGATCATATCTTAAAGGAGCAGGGCAGGTCAATGTCAGGGAACAAGTGATCTACCCATTCTTTGGCCCTGGTTTCCCTGAAAAGAAGCAAGAGACAAGAGGCCCAAGCCATGCTGCTGTCAACCACCCAAAGAGCTTGGGAAACCCTCCTCATTTTCCCCATTGCACACATCTGATGTGGAGAAGAAAAACTTTTTCTTTTTAATTTCTCTTTTACCCATTTCTCTTTTTAATTTAATATATCTTCTCTCTACATCAGTTGCTTCCAGACATCTCCCCCCCACACCCCTACCTCAATACCACTGAGAGGACCAGAAAGAAATAAAATGGATTTGACACAGGTAGCAGAGTAAAAAAAAAAAAAAAATATATATATATATATATATATATATATATATATATATATATATCTCACATTATCCATGGCCTCAAGAAAGGGAAATAAGGAAGGGAGAGGGAGGGTCAGAAAACAAGTTGTTTTTCTTCCTGATATGGTACAATGCCACAAGAAACCTTGTAATGTGAAACAATAAAGAATTATAGAATGATTAATATGGAATCCAGCACTAACATTTCCGTAATGGCACCATCAGATGATGGGCTAATGTTTTAACTTCCCTGGGAGAGTTATCACATGAAGTAGTTCACATTTCACTTCTAACAGGCACAGTGATCTATACCAAGTGACTTCTATCCTTCTCATACTCTTTCTACTTATTGACTGATTGAAGGAAGGTACAAACAAGAGGTCGCCCTAAACTGTACACAGGCTTATGTAGGAATCCGTGAGTTCATAGCTTGCAAAGCACTCTGGGGGAAGGGAAATACATGCCCCAACCCCATTCCATCCCAATTTCGCCCAACTCTCCAGTACAACTTAGGCATCCTTGCATTTGAAAGTTAGGAGGACTCCGAGTATTTCTTGGTAAATGTGATTTTTATTTAATTATAACTTTGAACTAAGCCAGGGGGAGAAAAATAAAAGTTGAAAATCTCTGGTACCTTAGAACCTGTTTTTAACTTGATATGTATAGCAATGAACCTCATTTTCTGGTCTACTTTCCTTTAAAAATAAGAATTACAGAGTTCTTTTAGGTATAAAGTAACTGGTCTAGGAAAACCAAGGACAGCTAAGCACTGATGGAGCATTGGAAAGTTTGAAAGTTTTATATATATTATTTCATCTGATTTCCACAACCACGTTATGAGGTAGTTGATACCCATTTTACGTATGAGGAAACCAAGTTAGTTGAGGAATTGAGTACATTCCAAAAATAAGTTCCTGAGGTGGGTTTAAGACATAGATCTTCCTGGATGCAAAGTTAAAGATATTTTCTGTCTCACTACTTCCTGGAGATTATGAATTGGTAAAGAAATAAACTGAGGTCCTCCCCTTCAAGACTTCTCTTTGAGAATTACAGGGTGGTACAATGGGAAAGCATGTAGATGGGAATTGCAATTTCAAATCCCAGGGCTACTACTTGTTACATGTGACCTCGGACAAGTCATTTCTCTCTTCAGGACTCAGTTTCCTCATCTTAAAAATGAGGGGGGTAAAGCAGATTACTTCTACAATCCTCTTCAGTTCCATGATCCTCTGATGATATAACTGGAACCTGAAATGGTCTAATTCAGCAACTTCTAGAAAGTTAACTCCTATTAATCAATGAGGGAACTATGCCTTTTAAGGGGACATGACTTGGTGAATGTCTATCTAAAAGCTGAGCTTGGACCAGAACTCAGGATTCTTGACTCCAATAGTCAATGACAATAAATAGATTCCCATTTGACGGCCAAATTTTTAGGACAGTGATTACTCTAGGCCCTCTGAACCCACGTCAGGTGAGATGATCTCACCTGACCTCTATTCCTCTTGAATCGGACATTTCCAGGTTCAAAGGCTACAGTTCTCTTTACCCCGTCTAATTTTGTATGTGAAGCTGATTCTTTGGACAGGACTATTTGTAGGATTCTACCCGATCCCTTCTGAATTAGCAGAGCTATGCAACAAAGTCTAATCTCAACTCTTTGAACCTTGACATGGCATTGAATTATGCATTCTTCTTATATTATCTGCAATGGGAAAACAGTTTGCATTGAAGGGTTCTAATAAAGGCTTCATTTCTCAAATATATAAAAAAACGACTCAGATTTATAAGAATTGAAGCCATTCTCCAATTGATAAATGGCCAAAGATATGAACAAGCAATTTGCAAATAAAGAAATTAAAACCATTTCTAGTCATATGAAAAGAAGCTCTAAATCGCTATTGATCAGAGAAATGCCAATTAAGACAACTCTTAGCTATCACTACACACCTCTCAGTTTGACTGAGATGACAGGAAAAGATAATGACAAATGTTGGAGAGGATATGGGAAAATTGGGACACTAATACATTGTTGGTAGAGTTGAGAACCCAAAGAATCTGGAGAGCAATGTGGAACTATGCCCAAAGCATTATCAAGCCATGCACACCCTTTGACCAGCAGTGTTTCTACTGGGCTTATACCCCAAAGAGATCTAAAAGGAGGGAAAGTGACCCACATGTGCAAAAATGTTTGTGGCAGCCCTCTTTGTAATGTCAAGAAACTGGAAACTGAGTGGATGCTCATCATTTGGAAAATGGCTGAATAAACTATGGTATATGGATATTATGGAATATTATTATTCTGTAAGAAAGAACCAGCAGGATGATTTCAGAGAGGCCTAGCAAGACTTATATGACCTTATGCTGAGTGAAGTGAGCAGAACAAATCATTGTACATGGCAACAACAAGATTATATGGGTTTCAATTCAGATGCAAGTGCCTCTTTCCAACAAGATGACTGAGGCCAGGTCCAATGATCTTGTGATGAAGAAAGTTGTATACACTCAGAGAGAGGACTGTGGGAACTGGGTGTAGATCACATCACAGCATTTTTATTCTTTTTTGTTGTTGTTTGCTTGCATTTGTTTTCTTTCTCATACTTATTTTCCCTTTGAGAGAGAGAGAGAGAGAGAGAGAGAGAGAGAGAGAGAGAGAGAGAGAGAGAGAGAGAGAGAAATGTTTGATTTACTTCTCCATGTGTGAATTACTTAAATGTAGGGTTGGCAATTTAATTTAGCTCTTGCAAATTACTAGCAGTGAAGGGAGAAGGCGACTTTTTTGGATATTTAGCAGAATCCACAGACAGCTATCTTAAACCAGAAGGGAGAAACCTGTGGGGCTTTTGTTTATTTGTTTGTTTTTTATATTTGAGTTTTGCCATCAAAAATTATGTCAGAGACATCTTATTATTGATATGAGGGACTCTCTGAGAGAGAGGAAAAAAGACAAAAAAAGAAACAACTGATTCAGAGAGAAAGAAAAAGAGAAAGAGAGAGAAAAAGAAGAGTCAGAGGAAAAAGACAGACAGAAACAGAAACAGGGGAAGCCAGAGAATGGGAGAAATAAATAAACAGTGAGAGTGAGAGAAAAGGAAAAAGAGAGATTGAGACACACGCAAACCAAAGTAGAGATAGAGAGAGTGAAGCAAGAGAGGAGGATAGAAACAAAGTACCAGAGGGAGAAAAAGAGATCCTGAAGGTAGGGATGAGAGAGAGAGAGAATGAGAATAAGAGAAAAGGAAACAGAGAAGGTGAAGGAAAAAAAGAAAAAGAGAGAAAGAAACAGAATCAGAAAGAGATGGACAGGCAAAGATTGTCAGAGAGTGAGAGTGAAAAAGATAGGAAGAGAGAGTTAGAGAAACAGAAAAGGAGGGAGAGAGTAATAGAAAGGGTCTGAGAAAAAAAGAGAAAGAGACCAACAGACACACAGAAAGTGAGAAAGAATCTGAGATCTGAGTTCACCCAGATAGTGAGAAAAAAGGGTGAGAAAGAGAGAAAGAAACAGAGAGAGGCAGAAATAGAGAACAAAAGAGAGAGACAGAGAAAGAAAAACGCCAACAGCTAAGGAAATTGGAGAGTGAGAAAGAAAAAAAAAGTGATTCCAAGGACCAGCAAAACAGGGACAGTCACAGATATCAAAAAAGACATAGCCGGATACAATGTCAGAAAGACATAGAGAGAGTCAAAGAATGAAAGAGTGAAAAAGAGAGAAAGAAACAGTGAGAGCTAATGAAAGAGAAGAGGGAGGAACATTGTCAGAGAAAGAAAGAGAGAGCAAGCAAAAAAACAGTGAGGGGAAAAAAACAGTCAGAAAAAAAAGAGAAAAACAGAGAGGAGAGACACAAAAATACAACCGAGCCCCCCTTGCCTTTTCCTGAGTCAATCTACATTCTAGAAGCCTCTGCTGCATTTTGAACATAGGGTTCTGGGTCTTGTTCCCTCATCCTGTCTTCTCACTCTGTCTCTGCCAACATTGAATTTTCAGGTGCCTGACTTTACCACACTGAAAGCATTGGCGAGTCTCTCTGGAAGCCCCTTGCTACGAGGGACTCTGGCTTCCCTTGTTCCCTTGGTCTCTTTAGTAGACCAAAAAAGTCCTTTTGTGGTATTACATCAAGGTAGTAAAATTTTGGAATATGTGTACATGAAAAGACCACAGAAAGTATTACCGAACTGTATTGAGGTGCTGGGAGAACTTACCCTTGATGCAGTGAAAAGAGCTTCTCATCCAACAGGGAAAAGACTCTTACTTGTTCCCTTGTTGTACATAGCCTGGGTATAAAGGGTATTTGTGCCCACTGTGGCACAGCCTCTTATGGTCTCCTTTAAAGGAGCATCTTTGCGTAGTCCCAGTATGATTCTTCTACAAACCTCATTAGCATTTTCTCTAGCAAATTGTCTTATCATTATTCCCGTTGCTGCATTTTCACCAATAGTTCATATGACACCTTTCTACAGACAGTTGGCAAACTAGAATAAATATTTTTTAACAGGAAAATTCTGAACCTCAGAGAACATTCTTATAGTTTATAGTTGAAATGTTTGTGAGTTTGTTTGTTTATTTCTCTGAAACACAAGTTAAATCTTTGATTCTTAGACCCATAAGAGCAAGGGAATAATAGATTGTACTGTAGTGAATGACTGCAGCTGAAACTAATGGCTACTTCATATCTACATGTGGACAATTCTCAAGACTAGGTAGTGAAAAATGTGCAACTAGTGGACACCAGTCAAATAGAATGGGGCTAGAAACCACATGTCCAGGTTGCAGCTGACAGAAATTGTTTGTTTCATGGAGATCAGCTGAGAGCAAGCTTGATAGGAGCAATATAACTGTTCAACCAAAAACAATCACATGATTTCCATTTGTGCTTTGACCACACTTTTTCTTTGTTTGTTTCCCAAGTATGTTTGTCTTCTTCTTTTTTTTATTATAGCTTTTTATTTACAAGATATATGCATGGGTAATTTTTCAGCATCGACCCTTGCAAAACTTTCTGTTCCAACTTTTCCCGTCCAGTTTCTCTAATGCAACTTTTATATGACATTCTGAAAGGAGAGTCTGATTTAAACTCCCCTCATCAATGGACCACCACCACGAAGAACGTGATTTATAAGATCATTGTTCTTGTTTCTAAACCTAAAACAGCAAGGTAGGACTCCATGTGTCCCATAGAGGTCTCTTTAGTAGACCAAAAAAGTCCCTTTGTGGTATTGCATCAAGGTAGTAAAATTTTGGAATATGTGTACATGAAAAGACCACAGAAAATATCATCGAACTTTATTGAGGTGCTGGGAGAACTTACCCTTGACGAAGTGAAAAGAGCTTCTCATCCCAGGGAAAAGACCCTTACTATATTTATTTATTTATTTATTATGGCCTTATTTACAGATATATGAATGGATAATTTTTCATCATTGACAATTGCAAAACCTTCTGATCTAACTTTTCCCATCCTTCCCCACATTCCCGCCCCCAGATGGCAGATAGACCAATACATGTTAGATATGTTAAAGTATATGTTAAATATAATATATGTATATATAACCATACAGTTATTTTGCTGCACAAGAAGAATCAGACTTTGAAATAAAGTAAAATTAACCTAAGAAGGAAATCAAAAATGCAAGCAGACAAAAATAGAGGAATTGGAAATGCTAGGTAGTGGTTCACACTCATTTCCCAGCGTTCTTTTGCTGAGCCATGTTCATCAGAATTGATCATCATATAGTATTGTTGTTGAAGTATATAGTTAAAGAATATAATGATCTCCTAGTCCTACTTATTTCACTCAGCATCAGTTCATGTCAGTCTCTCCAGGCCTTTCTGAAATCTTCCTGCTGGTCATTTTTTACAGAACAATATTCCATAACATTCAGATACTACAATTTATTCAGCCATTCTCCAATGGATTGATGGGCATCCACTCAATTTCCAGTTTCTAGACACTACAAAGAGGGCTGCCATGAACATTTTTGCACATATGGGTCCCTTTCACTTCCAGGAGCTAGAGAAGTCATGATGCAGACTTACTGGCTGTTAGAATCCTTACAAAGTGTTAACTCACTGGAATTGATAGAAACCATGCTTATGTAATTGGTTCACACATTAGAGCTCACATCTTTAAGAGAGTTCACACATTAGAGGTCACACTTTAGAGTTCACACCTTTAGAAAGCTTATATAAGCTAGAAGCTTCCAGGAAGAGGAGGAGACTTCGGGAGATTCACAAGTCAAGAGTCAGTTGAGGAGATTGAGAGCCAGGATTCCGAGAGAGCTGGAGGCTGAAGCTTGCAGAGGCAAAGGACTAGCAACAAGAGCTCTTGGAACCAAGGAAAGCTAACTGGGCTATTTTGGAAGAGACAATAAAGGACTGGAGTTTAACTCCTGGCTCCATTTGAGGTTATTATTGATCAAACTGAAACTAAGGCTGCCTCCAGAAGCTCCCCAAGAGATCTGCTCCCAGAGAACAATCATATCTTAGAGAAGAAGAGAAGACTACAATTGGCCATGAGCGTGTTGTGCTCAGGGCTACACTGAGCCCCCATTCTACATGCTTGCTCCTTCCCTTGCTGTCCCACATTATGGTAAAACTCTATCGTAAGACGATTGTTGAGGAGCCCGTGCGAGGCACAAATGTCTTTACTGACACCACTAAGAACCACGAGGCCTCAGTTTACCATGAGAGCTCAAAAGAGATTCAGGGGCTGGAGACTCCGTATGACTCCACCCAGGAAAATGAGCTTTTCACTATTCTCCAGGCCTGTAGGAGCTACCCTGAGCCCAGTCACATGGTATCGGACAGCTCACATGCTGTCCGGCGCTCAGAGGCTCCGAGGGGGCTGTCCCACAACCTCACAAGGCTCCAATTGCCAACCTTCTGGCTGAGTTGCAGCTGATTTGGGGAAGTCCTTCCACAGCTCCACCTAATACTCCGGTCCCAAAGCCTGACTTGTGCCAACATGACTGTGAAGACTCCGGCTTATTGCATCAAACATGCATCCTTTCCCATTCCCTCTCTTGTATCTTTGTATTGTTACTTCTACTCTTACGTGTTTTATACATATATGTATTTTTAGAAAATCTCTACAGGGGCTTAAAGCATAAATATAAGTACACTCAGCCTTATTAATAAAAAGGGGGATAGGTTAGGGATGTTTCCGTCCCTGAGAATTGCCATGTGCTCCATGATGGCTGGGAGGGAGGGCCCAGGAGCTAAAAAGGGGCTAAAGCTTTGAGTCCATGAGAGACAGACAGACACAGACAGACACAAGATCTTGCACTCTCTTGCTCGTGTTTCCTGCTAACCCCTCCTGAGATTACCAGTAAAGAAAGGCCGTTTTCCACCTCAAGATCAGCTCATCTTCCTGTGTGTCCGAGAGTATCCCAAAGACGGGTACGTATGGCCCTGGCAATCTAGAATAGTGTGCACAGACAGTCCAGCACACTAGAGAAAAGGAAAGATTTAGAAATCCTTTGGAATTGCAAACAGTCTAAAAGAGCAATGAATTTCTCAATTGTTCAGATGTGAAATAATTGAATGAAGTAAATAAGACATAAAATATGGATTACCCATATACCACAAATAAAGATGTGGTAAAGAAGAAATCAAAATGAATTTTTAAAAAAATGGAACAGCAAATTTTTTATACAAGTTGTTCCCAAATATCAGAATCTTTGATCAAGTGAATCCTATGCTTATAGTGGAAATGGAAGAAAATGAGAAGGAAAACCATCAAAATCCAAATGCATTCGCCAAATTGATGTTGTACATATATAGATAGTTGGAAATACAGATGACCTCTCCCAAGTATCAGAATATTCTCAGATCTGACCTGCCTCTCAATATATGGTCCATTCATATATGGTTGGCATCTCAATTGATTTTCATGATTCTTGTCCTCCCAAGGACAAGATTCTATAGTTTGTAGGGGTCTCTTTAGAGTATTTTTTTAAACAAAGAGATGGGAAAGTAGTTTCCTCCTGATTTGTTGTTTAATTGATCAAAAAAGTCTCCATTCTAAATGTTCTTTTCTGTAATGAAATAATATGATTGACAAGCCATTCTCCAATTGATAAATGGTCAAAGGATATGAACAGACAATTTTCAGAGGATGAAATTGAAACTATTACCACTCATATGAAAGAGTGTTCCAAATCATTATTGATCAGAGAAATGCAAATTAAGACAACTCTGAGATACCACTACACACCTGTCAGATTGGCTAAGATGACAGGAAAAAATAATGATGAATGTTGGAGGGGATGCGGGAAAACTGGGACACTAATGCATTGTTGGTGGAGTTGTGAACGAATCCAACCATTCTGGAGAGCAATCTGGAATTATGCCCAAAAAATTATCAAATTGTGCATACCCTTTGATCCTGCAGTGTTTCTATTGGGCTTATATCCCAAAGAAATACTAAAGAAGGGAAAGGGACCTGTATGTGCCAAAATGTTTGTAGCAGCCCTGTTTGTAGTGGCTAGAAACTGGAAAATGAATGGATGCCCATCAATTGGAGAATGGCTGGGTAAATTGTGGTATATGAATGTTATGGAATATTATTGTTCTGTAAGAAATGACCAGCAGGATGAATACAGAGAGGACTGGCGAGACTTACATGAACTGATGCTAAGTGAAATGAGCAGAACGAGGAGATCATTATACACTTCGACAACGATATTGTATGAGGACATATTTTGATGGAAGTGGATTTCTTTGACAAAGAGACCTGAGTTTCAATTGATAAATGACGGACAAAAGCAGCTATACCCAAAGAAAGAACACTGGGAAACGAATGTGAACTATCTGCATTTTTGTTTTTCTTCCCGGGTTATTTATACCTTCTGAATCCAATTCTCCCTATGCAACAAGAGAACTGTTCGGTTCTGCAAACATATATTGTATCTAGGATATACTGCAACATATCCAACATATAAAGGACTGCTTGCCATCTAGGGGAGGGGGCGGAGGGAGGGAGGGAGGGAAAAAAAAATCGGAACAGAAATGAGTGTCAATATAAAGTAATTATTAAATAAAAAATTAAATTTAAAAAAAAAAGAAAAAGAAATAATATGATTGAAGAAATGAAAGCCATTATAAATAGAGGCACATTTTGCTCATGATAACATCATGTCCAGAGTGACTTCAGGCACTTAGCAAAACAACAGATAATAGTACTTCATTTGGTTGCAAACTGTCTCCTATCACTTAGTGCAGTCTAGATTCGGATGAATATCTCTTTAGAATCCTTTTCATGTTTTCATAAGATAAAACTTTATTTCAGATTCCCAGAAAACAAAATATATATTTTCTTTAGCTTTGTTCTCTTTTACGTGATGACATATAACTTTTTCTCCCAGAGAATTTAGGGTTAGGGTTAGAGTCAGCTCTTCATGAACTCTTTGAAGCATTGTGTTCAGAACATATCATTTATATCAGTTCTGCTGAGGAAGAAATTTTTCACCACCCTCTTGCTCTTTTCCACAGATCCATCTATTTCATAGATAAAGCATAAAATTTCTTCCCCATTCCATAAGGAGATTCATTTCATGATAAGACAATTCTTAGCTTTATTCCAACTCCTCCTAAAAATGCTTTTTCTCAAAATTCAATCAGGCTCTTAAATGACAAGAGTTACCTCTGGCAGATAGCAGACTGGATTAAAAGTCAGAATCCTATAATATGTTCTTTACAGGAAACACATTCAAAGCAGAACAATATATACAGAGTAAAGGTAAAAGGCTGGAGCAGAATCTACTATGCTTCAGGTGAAGTCAAAAAAGCAGGGGCAGCCATCCTCATCTCAGATCAAGCAAAAGCAAAAATTGATTAAATTAAAAGAGATAAGGAAGGGCACTATATCTTGCTAAAGGGTAGCATAGACAATGAAGCAATATCAATACTAAACATATATGCACCAAGTGATATAGCATTTAAATTTCAAAAGAAGTTAAGAGAGCTGCAAGAAGAAACAGACAGCAAAATTGTAAATAGTGGGAGATCTCAACCTTGTACTCTCAGAAGTAGATAAATAAAACCACAAAACAAATAAGAAAGAAGTTAAAGAAGTAAATAGAACAGTAGAAAAGTTACGTATGATAGATCTTTGGAGAAAACTAAATGGAGACAGAAAGAAGTACACCCTCTTCTTGGTAGTTCATGGAACTTATATAAAAATTGACCATATATTAAGACATAAAGACCTTAAATTCAAATGCAGAAAGGCAGAAATAATAAATGCATCCTTTTCAGATCACAATGCAATAAAAATTATATTCAATACAAAGCTAGGGGGAAATGGACCAAAAAGAAATTGGAAACTAAATAATCTCATCCTAAAGAATAAACGGGTGAAACACCAAATCATAGACACAATAATTTCATCCAAGAGAATGACAATAATGAGACAACAAACCAGAATTTGCAGAATGCAGCCAAAGCAGTAATAAAGGGAAATTTTATATCACTAAATACTTACTTGCATATAATAGAGAAAGAAAAGATCAATCAGTTGGGCTTGCAAAGAAAAAGAGCTAGCTTGCTAGAAAAAGAGCAAATTAAAAACCCCAGTCAAATATCAAACTTGAAATTCTAAAAATAAAAGGATTAATAAAATGGAAAGTAAAAAAATTGAATTAATAAATAAAACGAAGAGTTGGTTTTATTAAAAACAACAACAACAAAATAGTTAAGCCTTTTGTTACTTTGATTAGAAAAATCAAAGAGGAAAATCAAATTGTTAGTCTCAAAAATGAAAAGGGAGAACTTTCCATCAATGAAGAGCAAATTAGAGCAATAATTAGGAGTTAATTTGCCTAACTTTATGCCAATAAATTTGATAATGTAAATGAAATGGATGAATATCTTCCAAAATATGTTGCCCAGATTAGCAGAGGAAGAAGTAAATTGGTTAAATAGTTGCATTTTAGAAAAATAAAAAAAAAACTATTAATCAACCCCCTAAGAAAAAATCTCAGGACCAGATGAATTTATTTACATGTGAATTCTACCATATATTTAAAGAACAATTAACTCCAATCCTATATAAATTATTTGAAAAAATAGGGATTGAAGGAGTTCTACCAAATTCCTTTTAGGTATCATGGTACTGATACCTAAACTATATAGGATGAAAACAGAAAGAAAATTATAGACCAATCTCCTTAATGAACAGTGATGCAAAAATCTTAAATAAAACATTAGCAAAATGTTTAAAGAAAATCATCCCCAGGATAATATACCATGACCAAGTAGGATTTATACCAGGAATGCAGGGGTGGTTCAATATTGGGGAAACTATTAACACAATTTACTATAACAATAACCAAATTAACAAAAGTCATATGATCACCTCAATATATGCAGAAAAAGCATTTGATAAACTCCAACACCCATTCCTATTAAAAACACTAGAGATTATAGAAATAAATGGACTTTTCCTTAAAATAGTCAGTAGCATCTATTTAAAATCATCAGTAACCATCATGTGTAATGGTGATTAACTGTAATTATTCCCAGTAAAATCAGGAGTGAAACAAGGTTGCCCACTATCACCATTACTATTCAGTATTGTATTAGAAATGTTAGCTTCTGCAATAAGAGATGAAAAAGAGATGAAAATAATTAGAGTACATAGTGAGGAACCAAATTATAGCTTTTCGCAGATGATATGATGGTATACTTAGAGAACCCCAGAGATTCTACTAAAAAGCTATTAGAAATAATCCACAGCTTTAGCAAAGTTTCAGGATACAAAATAAATCCACATAAATCCTCAGCATTTTTATAGATCACTACAAAATGCAACAGCAAGACACAAAAAGAGAAATTAGATTTAAAATAGCTGTTGATAATATAAAATAATTAGGAATCTCTATCTACCAAGGGAAAGTCAGAAACTATATGAGCAAAACTACAAAACACTTTCCACACAAATAAAGTCAGATCTAAGCAATTGGAAAAATATTAAGTGTTCTTGGATAGTTCTAGCAAATATATTAAAGATGGAATACTACATAAACTAATCTATTTATTTAGTGCTATACTAATCATACTCCCAAGAAACTAGTTTAATGATCTAGAAAAAATAACAACAAAATTCATCTGCAAGAAGAAAAAGTCAAGAATTCAAGGGAACTAATGAAATCTTTAAAAATCAAATAATGATGGCCTAGCTGTATCTGATCTAAAAGTATATTAAAAAGCAGCAGTCACCAAAATCATGTGGTATTAGCTAAGAAATGGACTAGTTGATCAGTGGAATAGGTTAGGTTCATAAGATAAAATAGTCAATAATATAGCAATCTAGTGTTTGACAAACCCAAAGAGCCCAACTTTTGGGATAAAAATTCACTATTTGACAAAAACAGCTGGGAAAATTGGAAATTAGTATGGCAGAAACTAGGCATGGACCCGCACTTAACACTGTACACCAAGATAAAATCAAAATGGATTCATGATCTAGACATAAAAAATGAGATTATAAATAAATTAGAAGAACATAGGATAGTTTCCCTCTCAGGAGGGAAGAATTTGTGACCAAAGAAGAACTAGAGCTCATCACTGATCACAAAATAGAAAATTCTGATTATATCAAATTGAAAAGTTTTTGTACAAACAAAACTAAATGCAGACAAGATTAGAAGGGAAGCAATAAACTGGGGAAAAATTTTTGCAGTCAAAGGTTCTGATAAAGGCTTCATTTCCAAAATATATAGAGAATTGACTCTATTTTACAAGAAATCAAGTCATTCTCCAATTGATAAATGGTCAAAGGATATCAACAATTTTTAGATAATGAAATCAAAACTATTTTCACCCACATGAAAAGGTGTTCCAAATTATTAATGATCCGAGAAATGCAAATTAAGACAACTTTGAGATACTACTACACACCTGTCAGATTGGCTAAGATGATAGGAAAAGATAATAACAAATGTTGGAGGGGATGTGGGAAAACTAGGACACGGATACATTGTTGATGGAGTTGTGAACAGATAACCATTCTAGAGAGCAGTTTAGAACTATGCTCAAAAAGTTATCAAACTATCAAACTGTGTATACCCTTTGATCCAGCAGTGTTACTACTGGGCTTATATGCCAAAGAGATCTCAAAGAAGGGAAAGGGACATGTATATGATAAAATGTTTGTGGCAGCCCTTTTCGTAGTGGCAAGAAACTGGAAATTATGCCCCAAAAGTTATCAAACTATGCAAACCCTTTGACCCAGCAGTGCTACTACTGGGCTTATACCCCAAAGAGATACTAAAGAAGGGAAAGGGACCTGTATGTGCCAAAATGTTTGTGGTAGCCCTGTTTGTAGTGGCCAGAAACTGGAAAATGAATGGATGCCCATCAATTGGAGAATGGTTGGATAAATTGTAGTATTTGAATGTTATAGAATATTATTGTTCTGCGAATCCAACCATTCTGGAGAGCAATCTGGAATTATGCCCCAAAAATTATCAAATTGTGCATACCCTTTGATCCAGCAGTGTTTCTATTGGGCTTATATCCCAAAGAAATACTAAAGAAGGGAAAGGGACCTGTATGTGCCAAAATGTTTGTAGCAGCCCTGTTTGTAGTGGCTAGAAACTGGAAAATGAATGGATGCCCATCAACTGGAGAATGGCTGGGTAAATTGTGGTATATGAATGTTATGGAATATTATTGTTCTGTAAGAAATGACCAGCAGGATGAATACAGAGAGGACTGGCGAGACTTACATGAACTGATGCTAAGTGAAAAGAGCAGAACCAGGAGATCATTATACACTTCAACAACGATATTGTATGAGGACATATTTTGATGGAAGTGGATTTCTTTGACAAAGAGACCTAACTGAGTTTCAATTGATAAATGATGGACAAAAGCAGCTACACCCAAAGAAAGAACACTGGGAAACGAATGTGAACTATCTGCATTTTTGTTTTTCTTCCCGGGTTATTTATACCTTCTGAATCCAGTTCTCCCTATGCAACAAGAGAACTGTTCGGTTCTGCAAACATATATTGTATCTAGGATATACTGCAACATATCCAACATATAAAGAACTGCTTGCCATCTAGGGGAGGGGGTGGAGGGAGGGAGGGGAAAAAAATTGGAACAGAAATGAGTGCAAAGGATAATGTTGTAAAAAAAAAATTACCCTGGCATGGATTCTGTCAATATAAAGTAATTATTAAATAAAAATTAAAAAAAAAAAAAGAACAATATTCAGCACTTAGATCATAATTACCCAAATTAATGATAAATGATAAATGATGATGATAAAGGAAAAAACAAGCTATTTGCATATGAATGGTAGCCAACTCTAGGGTCTGTGAAGTCAGAGGAAAGGAAAAAATACTTTGATGAAGTTATTGTCTATTTGAAAAAAACAGCAAATTGTACATTATAGATTTACAGTTTTATGTGCAATCATCTTTTTTTTAATTGTATTATATTATAAAAATACTTTTGTTCCAAAATTTAAAAAGAAAACTAAATATTATATCACCTTATCTTCAAAACAACCTTCCAAGTTAGGTGATATTATTCTCCCCATTCAAGAATTGAGGAAACTGAGGCAGAGTGTAAGTGCTTGCTAAGGGGCACAGCTAAGAACTGTCTGAAGCTTGATTTAAGCTGAGGCACTTCTGATTCTATGCCCAGGTTTCTTCATTGTGCTCAGTTCCCCTTAACTTTTAGATAATGGAAACATTGATATGAATAATGTTCTTTGAAGAAGATACCCCAAAACCAAGGCTTGAGGCTGCCCTGGCCCAATATTACTCCTTTGTCCAGGTGTTGGATTAGGACTCTCTTCCAGAATGAAGCCTGTCAGGATAGGACACAGGATATGGGAAACGGTTTTTGGCTTTGTCTCACTTGTGCCCAAGAAAACCGTGTAGGTGGCAACAAAAAGAGTGTGCGATGATCAATTCTAATGACTCTTATCAGTAATGAGATTCAGGCAAATTCCATTAGGCTTGTGCCGGACAGAGCCATCTGTTGGGACTGATAGTGGATTATAATATAGTCTTTGTTGTTATTTGATTGCTTTTTTTTCTTTTTGATCATATTTTTCTTGTGCAGCATGATAAATGCGGAAACATGCAGGTGAACAATTGCATATGTTTAACATATACTGGATTACTTTCTCCCAGAGGAGGGAGTGGAGAAAGAAAGGAAGAAAAATTTGGAATACAAGGTTTTAAAAGGGTGAATGTTGAAAACGATCTTTGTATCTATTTTGAAAATTTGGCAAATAAATAAAATTTGAAAATAAATTTTGAAAAAAACAAATGGAAATATTTTGAAACATATTAAAAATAATGATACAGAATAATGTGGCATATTCTATTTTGGGTTAAATAAGCACTAATTGTTATGGGCCAGAACTCCGTACTTGAAACAAGGATTCTTACAAGGTGTTAAGTCGGTGGAGTTGATAAGACAAGGGTTCCCTACTTTAGCGAGGTGATGGATAGTTCTCTAATTCAGTAGCTGTACTTAGCACTTAATAGAGTTCTACAAGAGTCACACCTAGGATAAGGTCATTATACCAGCGAGTATCAGCTGGGACAAACTCAGCCAGATTTTAGACTATTTCTTAGCAGGGGCGTCCTGGGCTGGTCAATGAGTCTGTTTCCCCATCTGTAAAATGAGGACGCGCACTCTGGGCCCGGTGGGTCCCTTCCAGTGACCATGTGGGATCCTACCAGAAGTCACTGTTTGGGATTTGGGGGCTTGGAATTCTCCCGAAAGTGACCAAAGGGATAAGGTGACCCAAGAGGAGCTTCTCTCTGCGAGTCGGCAAACACTGAAGGGCTGCCA
Source organism: Antechinus flavipes (assembly GCF_016432865.1). NCBI lineage: Eukaryota > Metazoa > Chordata > Mammalia > Dasyuromorphia > Dasyuridae > Antechinus > Antechinus flavipes. Next base: position 1,275,278 of record NC_067399.1, read on the forward strand.
CGTGCCAGGCTCCGGGCTAAGCACCAGGAGCAAAAGCAGGAGCAAGGGGCGCCCCCTGCTGTCCCGGAGGTCACAGACTGGTGGCGCAGACACCACCCCAACCAGGAGACAGAGACCCCTGCGGGCCCCGCTGTGCACAGGACACACGGGAACTCAAGGGAGTGATTTACTACCCACTAGTTAGGGAGGGTAACGGCTTAAGGAGAGGAGAATTCTGGGAGGGAAGAGTCAAAATCCAATAGAATAATGGCTAGAGGAGGGAGTAATACTTAGGGAGGAGGAGAGAGGAATTCTGATCCAAGGCACTTAATTCTTCCTTGTTCTCGTTCCTCAGCATATCTAATGCTTGTGTGGGAAAAGGAGGAGAACTCATAGATTCTAAAGTAGATCCAGCCTTACAGGGCTCAGTTTCAGCTTCTCCGGAGTCACGAGATTTTAGGTAAGGCCTGGACTGGATTCCATTGTCCCACGCAGGGAGTGGCTGGAGAAGCTGTACATCACCTTGTCCACCACATGCCACTGACCAACTGGGGGGACACTAGACTTATGTGACCAATCACAACACACAGAGGGTGGGATTTTGCAGGTTCTTTGTCTGAAATGTATAAAAGCTGTAAGCATTTTAAAGGCTCTGGCCCTATCGGGCTGCAGAATTTTGCTGGCAGACCAGGGTGGGGTCCACTTCTCCAGATTCTAAGAAATGATTCTGTTTTCTACGAGTGATCTCTGAGTAGCCAATTTGGGTAGGTCTTTTTGTCCCAAACATGCTGAATTTAAGAGTAGTTTCCCTTAAGGAATGGTCTGCTTGCAGAGGGTTAAAGGTCATAATTACTTAGGAAAAATTAAATACAAAGCAGTCATGATTTATGATTGAAGGAGGTGAGGTGAGATCTTTCAAGACAGTGTGAAAATCGAGTAAGGCTTCATCTACTTCAGAGTTTGAGTAGGCCTGAAGGGCTTTGAGCATTGATCCAATAGCATACCTAACTCCCCTTCCTGCTATCCTCCCATGACATCGTTTTCTCCCTATTTCAATCAAATGTGGGCAACTATGTACTTATTGGTCAAGTTCAATCTCTTGGATAGTTCCCTGTTTAGAATGTGAGGCTCTCAGCCAATGAGGATGAGGGTCAGTGGTGGGAGGGAGCATTTGCCTTAGGGATTTGTTGTGCCACAGTTCCCTTGTGATGTCCAGACCCAGTGTCTCCAATTGTCCTATTTAGTTACTCTGCCTCAGGTTATAACTTTCCCTCTTAACGTTTGATCGGATACAGGTCTGTCTATTTTGGATGTCATTAGAATATCAGTAACCCCATCCAGGCACCTCCCCCATTATGTCATTGTTCTTGTTACCCTATAAAAATCTTGCTGTCCGATACTCAGCGCCGGATTCTTTGAGACCATAGTCTCCTTCAGCCCTGGGACCAACCAAGGATCCATTTGGTCCCAGTAAATCTCTCCATTTAATAAACTATTAAATTGTTCTCTAATCTTTGTCTTGCTCAGTTTCTCCCGCATTACACATTAAAGTGTTAACCCTGCCGGGCAGGAGGTGCTTCCTCCATTGTCTGCTGGAGAGCGCATAATAAACTTTGCTTAACTTCCAGAGATCTCTCCAGCTCTTTTGTTAAATGTGACCCCTCACCATTTCTGAGCCTTACACGGTTACAAATGGTGTATAAACCCCTCCCCCCACGCCCGCCATTTTCCCAAGAGCCTTTTGCTGCCAAACTTTCAGAGCGTGGGATCCCTTACTTCGGGTTATTCTGCTGAGGCAGTTTCCGCAGGAGGGGAGGGGGTGGAGGAGGAAAGGGGGGGAGGGAGGCGAGGGGGGGGAATCTTTCTGCTAAGAAGGAGGAGGGGGCGAGTGTGGGAGGGGAGGAAGTGACGGAGGCCGCGGGGAGGAGGAGCTCTCAGGGAGGAGCAGCCTGGAGGCGGGTGTTGCCCAGGTGCGATTTGGGCACTGAGGAGGACTTGGGAGTCTGGGAGGAGTTTAGGGCCGAAGGTCTTTGCGTGTTGGGGGCAGGACTAAGGTAGGAGAGGCACTGGGAGGCCTAAACTCCAGACCCTCGGTGTGATTGGGGGAGGGATGAGGCGGGGTTCTTGGGACCGGGAAGATCCTCCCAGACCGGGGTGACAGGAAGCAGGAAGTGTGCGTTTAGATCCCTCTCCGTTCCCTGCAGCCTCAAGTGCTCTGCCTTCCTTGGAAGTTCCCGTGTGTCCCCTTTCCCCCGGGAGCTCAGATCTCTCCCCGATTTCCCCGGGAGCTCAGATCTCTCCCCTATTTCCCCGGGAGCTCAGATCTCTCCCCTTTTTCCCCGGGAGCTCAGATCTCTCCCCGTTTCCCCCGGGAGCTCAGATCTCTCCCCGTTTCCCCCGGGAGCTCAGATCTCTCCCCGTTTCCCCCGGGAGCTCATATCTCTCCCCGTTTCCCCCGGGAGCTCAGATCTCTCCCCGATTTCCCCGGGAGCTCGGATCTCTCCCCGATTTCCCCGGGAGCTCGGATCTCTCCCCGATTTCCCCGGGAGCTCGGCTCTCTCCCCGATTTCCCCGGGAGCTCGGCTCTCTCCCCGATTTCCCCGGGAGCTCGGCTCTCTCCCCGATTTCCCCGGGAGCTCAGATCTCTCCCCGTTTTCTCCGGGAGCTCGGATCTCTCCCCGTTTTTCCCTGGGTTCACGCGACACTCAGGAAGCCAGGCCTGTGCTTGCAGCTCCCAGGTAGGTCTGAGCCTGCGTCCCCCATAATTCCTGCTTCCATGGCTGCCCTTGCCTTGGGGTCTCCTCTTCTGAACTCGTGGTACGTGGCCTCCGGGGCTACCAGGAGCACAGCTTTCTACCACGGCTGTCTGTTGGATGAGCCCCCCCACCCCTAAACCTTTTCCAGACTCCCAGTCACTTCCCTCATTTGGCGGCTCACACTTTCCCTAATTTCCCGCTTTCAGCCTAAGCTCTCCCCGGAGTTCCCAGCAGTCCTTCTAGGTAGATCCCGGCACAGCTTTCCTGCTTTCCCCGGCTCAGCGGTCCGTCCGGAGCACTTCTCTCCCCCCAGCGGCCCTGACCTCACCACGGACTGTCCTGGCCTGTCTTGCCTCCCACCCCTGCTCCCCAAACCTCCTGCTTCCCCCCCCCCCCCCCCCCCCCCCCCCGAGCCCTCAGAGTTGATCCCAGACCGGAGTTAGTCTCCCAGGCTCTTACTTTCCCGGATCTTGCCCTGGGGGCGCCATTCCAGAGCCCCGCCCTTCTCCCCCTTCCCAGGCCCCTCCCTCCCCCACAAAGCAGTCAGGCTATTGGCTGGAACGAGCATGTGGGTGTTAGTTCTGTTGAAGGGAGGCGGAGGACCCGGGGCAAGGAGAGCTCTGACTCGGAGCCCTGGAGGCTGACAGGTCTCCTCCCCTCGGGACTCCCGAAGCCCCTTGTGCCTCTGGGCTCTCTGTGGGAGGAGGGGGAGAGGAGGGAGGAGAAGAGGAGTAAAAGATGGAGGGGAGCACTCTTCCTCTTCAGACCTCCTTCCTCTCCGATCCTGACCCTCCTGCATTGTTTCTCCCCCCCTTGGGCAGGGGGGTTAAGGGACTTGCCCAGGGTCACAGCCGCGTGAAGCTGTTCGGTTCCTCATTTGAACCGGGGCCCTCCTGAGCTCCGGGCTGGTGTTCTATGCACCACAACCCCTAGCGCCCCCTCCTGCGCTGCTCTGAAGGGGGCAGTCTCTCCCCTGGGGACCAGGCCAGGGCCTTTGTACCTCCGGGAGGACTCACCCCCCAGGAGTCCCTGCAGGCTTTCCTCCTGCTGACAGAAGGGGGAAAGGCCTCTCCTCCTCCGGGAGGCTTCTCCCTCTCCTGCTTCTTGGGAGCAAGGCCTGGCCCAGGCAGGGATTGGGTCAAAGACAGACGCCAAAAGTGGGGAGAAGTTAGAAGAGCTTTACTGGCAGGGCCCCAGAGAGCGTCTCCCAGCTGGGAGCCCCGAGCAGTCAGCCGGGGACCAGGAGGAGGGGAAGCCGGGCTTCTCTCTGCAGAGGCAAAGGAGGGAGGGGCTCTCCTGGAGCTCCGGCCTGTCCCTTGGGGTCAGAGAGGCTTAGAATTAAAGCCCCCCAAGGGGAGGTGTGACCTCTGTTTGTAAGCGCTTTGGCTCTTGTCACTTGTGTGGGTCCTTCAAGGGTGGGAGCAACAGGACCCTGAGGTTACGACCAGGGACCAGAGGGAGGAACGTGACAAAATGGAGTCACTTTGGTTGCTTTGCTACCTCCACAGGGAGCCAGGAGCCAGAGGGAATGGGCCCTGGGAGCCTCGGACCTCCTCCCCAGGTGAGTGCCGTCCTTCCCCAGACCCGACCAACATCCGCAGTCCCAGCCATTTCTACAGACAGGGAGGATGGGCTGTGGAGCTGCAGGGCCCGAGGGATGGGTCATTTCCTTACAAAACAGGGGGAACACAGTAGTCACAGCCCTGCCCTGCCCAGCTGAGTCCTTGGGCCCCTGGCATCTGGGGCACTGAAACACACGCCCCCTGTGGGGGGTTATTACATACAGAGGATGGGGAGGTCCTCCCCTTACTTCATGAGGAAGCTCCATTCCCCAGGGATCAGATCTGCTCTCTTTGGGCCCGCCCAGCCCCCTCCCCACCCAGAGTCTCTCCTCCTCCTCTTGGTCTCCTGTGACCGAGCTCCCCTGAAGCTCCTGAAGCACAATTTCTCATGGTTACAACTAAATAACATCTCTCCAGGGGTCAGCACCATGTCCTCAAGAAGCCTCAGGAACTGACTGATCAGTGTAATATTCTTCTCTAAAATGTAGTATTCTCTGGGAGCAGGTTTCTTGGGGTCTCTGGGAACAGCCTTTGTTTCAGTTCAGTAATCCCCACAAGTGCAGCCAGGGGTTAAAGTCCAAATCCTTTATTGTGTCTTTGCAAGTCTTGTCTCCTTTCCTGGGGCCCGGTTAGCTTTCTTAGGGGCCTCTCTCTGTCCTTGGTTCCAAGAGTTTAAGCTCCTGCTGCCAGTCCTCTGTCTTCTCTGCTTCTGCCAGATCCTTGAGGTCCTCCTGAATGTGACTTGCTTTCTATGGGGGAGGCAGGAGGACGGCCACCCTCGTCTCTGTCTTCTCTAGTTTTCCCCAACTGCCTTCTCTGGCTTCTGGATCTCCCGGACTGAGTCCTGGCTGAGGCTCCTGCCTTATATATGGTCTTTTAAAGGTTTGAATCTTGTGGAATTATAGTAAGCACTAAGGACGGGTAAGGAACCAGAGACCTGTTAAGCACCATAGTAAACAACCATTGTCTCTGTGACCGACAGCACCTTGTTTCAAGTTCTCGCCCATAACAAACGTTCCTATGTGTGTATATGTACATGTACACACATACACACACACATTCACACATACATACACACACTCCACACTCACACACACTCACACACACACACACACACTCACTCACACACATACACACACACACACTCACACTCACACACACTGACACACACACACACACACACACACTCACACACACTCACTCACACACATACACACACACACTCACACTCACACACACACACACACACACACACACACACACACACACACACACACACTTGCACCCACCCAAGTTCCACTGTCTCACTTTTTCACCAGCTCTCCCTTCACTGGGAACACAAATAAAACCAAACAGTCACACAAGGTCCAGTCCATCTGCACAATGACAAGACCCACTTGCTGAAGGCCTCTTTCTCCTTCGGCACCAGGGCCCGCCCTCCTTGAGAGGCAGCAGCAGCAGCGAGATTCCTCCCTGCTCCTCAGCGTCCTGGTCTTTGTGCTAAGCCGAGGCCGCTGCCATAGGGGGCCCTTCCCCCCCCATGCCTTCCCCGTCACACACAGACACGTGTGACACCCCTGCAGCCACATGTCTACGGACACAGGAGCTCTGATCAGTGCCTCAGGCCCCTTTACCCCTCAGACAGAACAAGACACCTTCAGGCACATCCTTTGACTTTGTTTGGCTCAGGACTGATCCCTCCCTTCATCTCTCCTCCCTATGACTCCCTCCCCCTTTTTCTTCTCCCCCCTTTTCACTGGGGAGTACATTGCACTCCTCCATTCATCCTCCTATGTCATTTATTCTTCCTTCCTTTGACTAGATGACAGAACTTCGGATGTCCCCATTCCTTTGTTTGTGGAGATGTCTACCTGCTCACCCTCCTTGCCAGAAGTAACATTTCCCAGCCCTCCTTTCTCTCCACCCACTTCCCCTCTTTCCAGTCTCTCCTTAAGATCATGAAGACATGACAGACATTTCCAGCTTTCCTCTACTTTGATTCCCAAAGAAGGGTCTAAGTTGACACGTATCATCTCACTATGGTTGCATATAACTGGTTTGTCCTTTTATTTTGAGTCCCTGGAGCAAGTTCATTCAGGATTATTTTTTGTATTTCTCTTCACTTGTGTCTGAACTTCTAAAGTTTTTTTTCATTTATGGTCTTCCTTAGGAATGCTTGGAAGAATTTTCATTAAAGGTCCTTTCCCCTAATAGCGTGTTTTTGTTTCATAATTTACCTTTGGCCATAAGATCATGTTCTTTGACTTCTGTTATATTTTTTTCCAAGTTCTCTGCTCCTTAATGCGCGCTGCTGCTAACATTGGGCCCGGTGCTAATGATGGCTCCTTGGTACTTGATTGTATTGGACATTCTTTCCGGAGGCTTGCGGGATGTTTCCCGTTCACTTTGCAGCTCTGCATGTTGGCGATGATTCCCTAGGAGGAAGTTGAGGTAGTTCGAGGAAGGTGCAGAGAGAAATCTGAGAATTTTTCTCTTGGCCATTGGGAGCTCGATTCACACAGGAGCACACAGGCTAGTCATGCGGGAGGCTCCCAGGGCTACCAAAGGAAGCTGCCCATATCAGGAAATGTTGGTACTTGGCCAAGGCTCCTGGAGCTGGAATGGGATCAAGGATGTGGTCTTCTGTGACCCCTAAGATCATGCTCTATGGACTTTACCTGGGAAAGGAACGTGCTTCTAACTGCAGAAAGCGCATTTCTGAAAAAAATTCAGGGCCTGTCTCACCAAAGTAACCTGTGCAGTTTTTCTCTCCTGAGGATATAGTGGGGACTTGAAGAATTTCTTGAAGTCTTGTGTGTGGGCTGTTTTTTCAGGGCATTCTGCTAGGACAATGACACTTAAGTTTTTCCTTGCTCCCTTTTCTTGGTGACTTGTTTACTTTGAGATTCCTTACATTTTCTTCCCTAGGTTAAAGTCTCTTGAATTTGGTTTCGTATTTGTCATTGTCTTGGGGCTCCCAATTAGTCTCTAGGAGTTTTTAGAGAGTTTGTTGTATTTTATGAACTTGATTCTTTCTTTCACAGAACTTATTTCTTTTCCATTTAGTCTCCCCTCAAGTACTCTTATTCCATTCATGAACAGGTCTAACTCTAGCTCTCATTCTTCCAAGAATTCTGGCCCCATTAGGCCTGTGTCTAGCACAAGGACGTTGTACTTGGTCCAAAGCATTCTCTTTATCTATTGAATTGACTGTGTGATTTTAGATGTTTTGGTTTAGAATGTGATTGTGTTCATTTTTTTTCCTCCTGCTGAAGTATCCCTGGCAGCAATCCCACTTGGTCCCAATGAAGGGTTTCTGGGATCATTTACGGTGGTTGTTTTGATAGGATTTTGTTTAAAATTGGAGAAGGGAGACAATATTCATTCTTTGACTTGTAGTTTCCTTTCTCTGTTTGGACTTTCCTTGGTTTCAGCCTTGGGTCTCTGTCTGATTCTTGTAGGATTCTTAGGGGACGCTTTCTTGTTTGGAAACGTCAGTGGTGAAGCGTGGGGACTGTTTGTTGCAGATGTGAGAGAATTTTCCTGTCTGCTGCTCTTTGGAATGTTTCAGGCTATTTGTCCGGGCGGCAAGCCCTGCTCTCTCTCTGAGATGCTCCCGTCAGTGGCAGGGCGGGCCCAGGAGGTGCAAGGGGCGGGGCCTCTGAGGCAGGAGGCGGTGTCTGCCGGAGTTAAGGAACTGCTATAGGTTCCTCGAGCTGGCCAGGGGCGTGTCCTCTGGCTCGGTCTCCTCCTGGGACCCGCCTAACTCCAGAAGCCTCTGGTCTGGGCTCCGCCTCCGCCGTTCTGAGAGCTGGGCCTGGCGCTCCTGGAGGAGGGGCAGCTAGAACAGACAGCCCTGAGCAGAGCTCCTCCTCTTCTCCCGCTATGCTCCCTGAGAGCGTGACTGAGCAAAGCCGGAATGCTCGCACCTGGGTCTGCCTCTGTGGGATCCTGGGGGAGCCGGAAAACTGGTAAGTTTGGCCTAGCTGGGCCCAAAGGGGGCGCTACTGGGTCAGAGCAACACAAAGGAGATGCTACTGGTTAGAGTGACCCCAAGGGGGCGCTACTGGGTTAGAGCAGCATAAAGGAGATGCTATTGGGTTAGAGTGACCCCAAGGGGGCGCTACTGCGCTAGAATAGGCCAAAGGGGGTGATTTTCCATTAGAGTAGCCCAAAGGGGTCACTACAAGTGGCGCCCCCACAGGGACTTCCTCGTTATCACTCCCTGCTTCACTTCCTGACTCCTCTGAGTCTGTATCAGCCATATTGGCCCTTGCCACCCCCTCTTTCCATTGCAGAGCTTTTTGGCCTGGGAGCCTGTTCAGTTCTTTGCTTCCTTCACGGCTTTCTGAATCATTTGTGCTAAACTTGTCTGCAATCTCCAAAGCCTCCACAAGGGGGCCCAGCGGCCGCAGACAGGAGGCACCTCCTCAGGGAGGGGGGAGGGGGAGAGGAGAAGGCCTTCCTTGGGGAAGGAGGTGACCTTGCCCTTGTTCACTTTCTCCTCCCTTGTCTCTCTTTACTTCCTCTTTACACATCTCATCCCGGCCTCCTCCTGTACCTTCACATCCACCTCCTGCTTCTTCCTGCATCTTTCTGACTACCTCTTCCTATGAAGTCACACACAGCTATTGACAGTATTCTTCTTAGCTTTTTCTTCTCAATTTCTTTACCATAAAACTCTATTCTATGTATTGATTATCCCTTTTATACCTTCTGGTTTTCCTGTGATTTCAGTTTTGCAATTTGGTATTTCATTGACTGGATTTTATGCTCTCTTCTTTTTGATCTGATTAGGTAAGGGTTTTCTTTTTATTTGTCATGTTTTATTTCCAATTTATCCATTTCCCTTCTAATTATTACACCTTGTCTTTTGTATTTAGGGATTTGTTCATTTATTTTTCTAGGATTTTTTTTTAAGATGCTTAATCTTCAGTTTTTAAGTCTATGTTTCCCCCCAGAGGACTGCTTAAGCTGAACCCCAGAAATTTTGGGATATTATTTAATTAATCATTTTTATTTGCTTTTTTTTTGAGGGCAATTGGGGTTAAGTGACTTGCCCAGGGTCACACACCTAGGCAGTGATAAGGGTCTGAGGTCACATTTGAAGTCAGGTCCTCCTGACTTCAGGGTTGGTACTTTATCCCACTGCGCCACCTAGCTGCCCCCATTTTCATTTACAAAGTAATCATTGCAATGTTCTCTTCTCTGACTTAGCCATAATGTAATCTGTCACAGGTCAATCTCCTTTTAGGTTTGCATTTTTTGTTGCTGAGCTCTGAACCAATTTCCATTCTTATTTCATTAGGGAATGAAAGAGTATATTGATCATTTCTACCTTTTTACATTTGTGTGCAGGATCTCTGTATCCCAGTGGTTAATTTTTCTAAAAGTACCATGTGTTGAAAAGAAGTAGGCATCTTTATTGTCCCATTCAGAAGATGTCATAAGTCTTTTACCTCAAATTTCTCTAGACATTTGTTCATCTCTTTTACTTCATTTCATTCTGCTTGACTTCATCTCCCTTTTCCCTTTGGTTCTCTTACAGATTCCCCTCCCTCTCTTGCTCTTCAGCTAGTCCTGTTCATTGGTTTTCTAATTGCAGGGATATCTCTCTGTTAGAATCCCTACAAAGTGTTAACTCACTGGAATTGATAGAAACAATGCTTATGTACTTAAGTTTACACGTTTGAGAGTTTACACATTAGCTCAGACATTAAAGTTCACAAGTCAGGATTCAGTATGATATTCACAAGTTACACCTCCCACAATCCCACTCTTGGAGGAGGAGTCAACCTTTGAGTTCACACCTCTAAAAGAGCATAAAAGGATGAGGCTCAGTCAGGAGTCAGTAGAACTGAAGATTCAGAGAGAACTGGAGGCTAACGCTGGCAGAGGCAAAGGACAAGCAACAAGAGCTATTGGAACCAAGGAAGGAGATAGATCTAGAAGAAAACGTACTGGGCTATTTTGGAAGAGACAGTAAAAGACTACTTTAACAGCTGAGGTGATTATTGATTTGAACTGAAACTAAGGCTGCCTCCAGAAGCTCCCCCTCTCCCTTCCAAGAAATCTATTCCCAGAAAACCATCATATTTTAGAAAAGAAGAACACTACATCTTTCCCTCTCCTCTCTGTCCATCTTCCCTTCCTGTTTTGCCTAGATTCTCATTCTCTGAGCTCTCTGCTCACTTGGTCTTTCTTTTTTCGTTCACACTGCATACAATCAAAGCCTCTAAGGTCCCCATGCTGAAGCTGTACTGTAGGAGCTTTCTGAAGCATGAAGGCCAACTGCACAGATACCTTCCTTTCAGAACACTATATCAGGTCAGGTGTTGGGGAAAACTCTGCTTCTAGCAGGGAACATCTCCTCCAGATAATTCATCCTGCCTTGCTGTCCTTTGATTTTTTTCTGCACAGTCTCCTACAAATGCCAACCCTTTGTCCATGCTGTCCTTCTTCTCCAAGTGCTAGTTTCCCCCCAGAGTGACAACTCTCCCATCCCCAAGACTAGTAGATGTTTTAGGTGATTTATGTCCCCATTCTTCTATGAGAATTTTCATCAGTGGAACCCACCTCCTAAATCAGGCCTCCTACCTTTCTCTACCTAGTCCAATTTCCCACCTGACTCCCCGAATCCCCATGTGGTCTTCTGGTCAATATCAAAAACTATAAAAAAGCAAGAAATTTCTCAGATGTTAAGAAGTGAAATAATAGATTAGAAGAAATAAACTGTAAAATGTGGTTTACACATAGACCATGATGAGGTCAGGGTGGCAATTCCGTGTTTCAAATAAACATGTGTAAAATTCACATGGCCATTCTCTTTGGCAAAAGATGTTTTATTTAGGAGAAAAGGTTATAGATAAAATGAAGATGTAAAATAGGCCCAAGGAGTGGGAAATATAAAATGCAGTTGGAAAAGCAAAAGCATTACCAAGGAAAATACTTTGGAGGAATTCATTAAAGGGATATGCCATGTGGCTCTAGGATGCCATTCCATTATGTGTTCCATAATAAGTCATTTCTCAGCTTTATTTCAACTGATCCCAAATTCTATCAGTCTCTTAATGACCACAGTCTAAAAGCTGACCCTGACTCTCAGAAAGCCTATGCCTTTGGGCAAATCCCTGCACTAAGTTTTTGTTTCCTCCTATAAATTCAGGGGGGGTTGGATTCCACATTCGAAGGGTCTTTCAGCTCCATATCTGACTTTTGATGACTTAGGTGATGGTGACATTCAAGGATGTGGCTGTGGACTTCACTAAGGAGGAGTGGGGGCTCTTAGACCCTTCTCAGAAGGAGCTGTACAAGGAGGTCATGGTGGAGAACGCCAAGAACCTGCTATCCCTGGGTAAGGGCATGTCTCTTGATAATTGCAAGCCTACAATCAAAGGAAAAATCTCCATTCCCCGGGGTGTAAGATTTGGGGATTGGGGAAAGAGAAGGGAAAATGCTGGTCTTTGCCTTGAATGATAGGGCCTGGGGATGTCCTTTGTTGTTCCTGAAGCTCTCTCTTACCCATTCCAGGTCAAAGATTAAATCAGTGGAAGCATCTCAAACCTGGAACTAATCTTAGGGGTTAGTCTCTACCTAGACACAAATTTTGTCTGCCAAAGTGTGTGTGTGTGTGTGTGTGTGTGTGTGTGTGTGTGTGTGTGTGTGTGTGTATGTGTGTGTGTGTGTTTACATGTCTGTGTATTAGTTATGTATGTATAAAAATTTTCTATGTAATGGCAGCCATCTCTAGGTTGGCGACAGGCAAAGTGAAGGGGAAAAAATTACTTAATTTTGTTGTCTATTTGAAATTAATAGAAAGTTGTACATTGTGGATTTACAGTTTCACGTGCACCATCTTTTTTAATGTACTATGATATCGAAATGTTTGTTTATAAATTAAAAGTAAAACAAAATATTGTATCATTTTATCCTCATCTTAACTTTCCAAGTTAGAGTGATATTGTTATCTCCATTTGAGAGTTGAAGAAACTGAGAAAACAAACAAAGTTTAATTGACTTGCCCACAGGTACACAGTTAGTAATTGTGCAAGGCTCACTTCAAACTCAGGTACACTTGACTCATGTCCAGGACTCTCCACTGAATCACCAGCTCTCATTAAGTTATGGAAAATGGAAACTATGAAATGAGTCTATCCTGTAAAAAAGGTGTGTGTACTAAGTTCAAGGTCCTGCTTGATCAGGCCTCATACTGCTCCCATCCAGTAATTCTTTTTACCCAGGTTTGGGATCAGAAGTTTCTGCCAGAAAGGAGTCTCACAGGACAGGAGGTGGGAGGAAGGGCCTTTGGTTCTCTATCAAAGGCAGCTGTACAAATAGTGGGCACTTCCTGTCTTAGGTGACTTGCTGTACAAGCCCCAGTGGGTAAGTACTTCTCTCCATCTTCTCTGATTTCCATGTCCAGGGCTTCCAGTTCTCAGAGAAGAGGTGACCTCTTATTTTGAGCAAAGGGAAGCACTGTGGATGCTGGACAAAGAAGGCATGAGGAAATGCTCTCCAGGTGAGTGAGGTGAAAGCAGGGATATGAGAGCTGTGGTCACCAGCAGCTTCTGGGACTTACCCTGAAGTAAATGCTCAGTTTAGGGAAGAAAGGCCAGATTTGGATTTCTTTGTTGGATATTTCTTGGCAGCAGTGTCCAGGTCTCCTCAGTGAACCTCAGTTTCCCATCTACAAAATGAGTGGGTCACACTCATGTTCCTGTAGGGCCCTTCCAGTGCTCCTCTGTGATCCTGTAAGAAGTCACTGTTAGGGATTTGGGGCAGTGGAGCTCTCCTGAAATTGCCCCAAGGGATTAGGTTTGAGACATGAGCCATTTATTAGAACTTCTAGTCAGTAAACAATTAAGGGTGCTAAGTGAAATGAGCAGAACCAGGAGATCATTATACACTTCAACAACGATATTATATGAGGATGTATTCTGATGGAAGTGGATCTCTTTGACAAAGAGATCTAACTCAGTTTCAATTGATAAATGATGGACAGAAGCAGCTACATCCAAAGAAAGAACACTGGGAAATGAATGTGAACTATTTGCATTTTTGTTTTTCTTCCCGGGTTCTTTTTACCTTCTGAATCCAATTCTCCCTGTGCAACAAAAGAAGTGTTCGGTTCTGCAAACATATATTGTATCTAGGATATACTGCAACATATCTAACATATATAGGACTATTTGCCATCTAGGGGAGGGGGTAGAGGGAGGGAGGGGAAAAATCGGAACAGAAGCGAGTGCAAGGGATAATGTAAAAAAATTACTCTGGCATGGATTCTGTCAATATAAAGTTATTGTAAAATAAAATAAAATATATAATAAAAAAAGTTATTATAAAATAAAACAAAATATATAAATAAATAAATAAAGGAAAGGAAAGAAAAAACAATTAAGGGCCTGCTACATGGCAGCCCTGGGCTAAACACCAGGAACACAAAGTGAAGTGAGGGACATCCCTTGGTCTCCTGGAGGTCACAGAATCGTGGGGTAGACAATACACTAGCAACCGTGGAGAGACCCACTGTGCACCAGATAAACTGAATAATTTAGTACCTCAATGCATCATTAATTGGCGAGGATCATAATGGTTTAAGAAGGAAAGCAGAACTGGGAAGGAAAGAGCCAAAGTGAAATAAAATAGTTAGCATTTATAGAGCCCTGTGTGCCATGCTCTGTGTTGTTTTATTTTATTGTCATGAGAATCTGAGGACTTAACCGTTGTTATTATGCCCATTTGACAGATAAAAAAACTGAATCTGACAGAAGTACCATAACTTGACCAGCAAATTAATTAAGTGGAAGTTAAACCCTGGGATTCTTGATTCAAGGCCCTATGCACATTTTGAAGCAGATATGATAAACATAGTCATATATGTATGGTGTAGAAAACAGAATTGCACAAAAAATGGAGACATGGAAATTCATTTTTTAAACTCTAGCCAGTCAATGCAATTGCCAATTACTGTTAAAAAAAGATTTATATTTTTATTGGCTCTTGACAAGTTTTGCACTAAAGGACAAATGTACTCAATGGTCAATTTCAAATATTGCTTTAATGTTGCTTTTCTATAATATTTACATGCTCACAAGCTTTGAAAGGATAGTAACTGAATCCCTCCTGAATGACCAACCCATGTCACCAACCAATTCCTTTGAGAAACTGCCAGATAGAAGAAGAGTAAGAGGAAACATTCAAATTAGAAAATAAGCTTACACATGTCAATTAGCAGACTATAAGGTCTGATTTTCTGAAAGGTTGTGAGCTTCCATGGTGATTTCATGATGGCCTCTCCTGTCCCTGCCTCCTGACCATGGTTTTCAAGTAGCCTGCCAGAACTGCTGCAGGAATGCAGACCCAAGTCACATCTTACTCAGGCAATTAGAGATGGGGTTGCTAGGTAACCCAGAAAGGAGAGAACTCCACTGGTCCAGAAAGAGACAGGCCCACGGGTCTTTGCACTCCTGTGGCCATTTGTATATGAATGTTCAATCGTCCTGTAATGCTGGGAACAATGTAATATCATTTTGAGAAACCAAAAGTCTTATTGCACTTAGAAGCAGCCAGAGTTTAATGGGATCACAGCAAAGTCCTCCACAGCAGTGTGTGGGTGATTATGAGAACTTGAAATCATTGAAAGACAACTGCTAAGGTGGAAATATGCACATCTGTATTGTCCCAGAGGACAGCTACCTATATAACCAAATGAGACATTTATTTACCACTGACGGTGCTGCTAAGATATTTGTGGGTCAGATCCCTTGAATCATTATCTCATTCCTTCAAGGGGTTTGTGAGCTTCTAAAAGGGAAAGGATTGCCATAGTGGAAGTCCCATATCACAGGATGAGGATCTTAATTTCCTATCTGAAACACATTTTCAGATGTGGATATTTTCATGCATTTTTTAAAAATTGTGTTTCTTAAGCTATGTAGGGGCCATATAATCATTTTTGTTTTTATTTTTTTTCTGAAGCAATTGGGTTTAAGTGACTTGCCTAGGATCACACAGCCAGGAAGTGTTCAATGTCTGAAACCAGATTTGAATTCACTTCCTCCTGACTTCAGGACTGGTGCTCTATCCACTGCACCACCTAGCTACCCCATGATAATTGTTTAAAAAAGAAATAACTATTAGCTGTTTCAAAAAAAGTAATGTGTCAGTACAAAATCACTTTTGATATGTTATACTCAGGTATAAGTTAGAAATTGTATTGTTACAAATAACAAGTAGTTTAGCCTTCTGAATATGACCTCAGATAATGTAATAGAAAAGAATAAAATTGAAAGTGATTATTATGGAAATTTGTTATGTTACAGGTAAGACGGATCATAAAATAATTTCATTATTTAGTATATATGCACATGACATATCTATGGAAAAAACTTTGAAAGTACAAATAATGAAAGGGAAAGGGAAAAATTGAGGGTGGAGATCATTTGTCACCTATTGTAGGCAGAGCATGTCCATTCACAAGATATAAATCCTAGTCTAAGCTGCTGGAATTGAGGTCAAGTCCCTCAGCCATTCTGACCTGACTTATGCACCTCATCAGAATGAAGACACGTTCAGTATTGTCACAGATTATTGTGAGGTTCCATTGTAAGTGCATGAAGCTCCTTAAAAAATAAATTATGTTTGGAATATAAACTAATGAGATTTAAAATGATTGCTTCTGCTCATTTAGAATTTTTCTCTTTGCCTAGGAAAAGAAGAAATAACTCAGTTTCTCTTCTGCTCACAGAGAAAAGGGGATGTAAATATATATATGCGCCTGCATCATGTTGACATTTATTTAATTGTTGTTATCTTTCTTTTCTTTTCTTTTTTTTTTTTTGGGGGGGGGTGGGGGGGTGGTGCGATGAAGCAGAGATCAGACTTGGAGTGAAGAAAATTCCTGCAGAGCTAAGACATTCTGTGTTCGAAACTCACAAGCAAAGACTCATGGGTGATGGTCCCTATGACTTTATTTGGAGAGAAATCTGTGCATCACATGAGAGAATCCAGATTAGAGAAAGAGATTGTGAAGGAAACCAATGTGGAAAAGGTTTTGTAAAAAAGGAAACTCTCATTGTACATCAGAAAATCCACACTGGAAGGAAGCGTTATGAATGTAACCAATGTGGGAAAGCGTTTGTAAAAAGAGGAAGACTTACTACACACCAGAGAATCCACACAGGAGAAAAACCTTATGAATGTAAACAGTGTGGGAAGTCTTTTTCAAGAAAGGGAACGCTTACTGTACATCAGAGAATTCACAGTGGAGAGAAACCTTATGAATGTAACCAATGTGGAAAGGCTTTTACAAAAAAGGACGGTCTTACTACACATCAGAGAGTTCACACAGGGGAGAAACCTTACATATGTAACCAGTGTGGAAAGACTTTTGCACAAAAGGTAGTTCTTACTGTACATCAGAGAACCCACACTGGAGAGAAACCTTATGAATGTAACCAATGTGGAAAGGCTTTTGGACGGAAAGGAACTCTTACTACTCATCAGAGAATCCACACTGGAGTGAAACCTTATGAATGTAACCAATGTGGAAAGGCTTTTACAGAAAGGAATGCTCTTGTTATACATCAGAGAATCCACACTGGAGAGAAACCTTATGAATGTAACCTCTGTGGAAAGGCTTTTACAGAAAGTGGAACTCTTACTCTACACCAGAGAATTCACAGTGGAGAAAAACCTTATGAATGTAATCACTGTGGAAAGTCTTTTACTAGAAAGGAATCTCTTATTATACATGAGAGAAACCACACTGGAGAAAAACCTTATAAGTGTAACCAATGTGGAAAGGCTTTTACAGAAAATGGAACTCTTACTGTACATCAGAGAATCCACACTGGAGAGAAACCTTATGAATGTAACTACTGTGGAAAGGCTTTTAGTTATAAAGGAGATCTTAGTATACATCAAAGAAACCACACTGGAGAGAAACCTTATGAATGTAACCAGTGTGAAAAGGCTTTTAGACAAAAGAGTGCTCTTACTGATCATCAGAGAATCCACACTGGAGAGAAACCTTATGAATGTAACCACTGTGGAAAGGCTTTTAGAAGGAAGGGAGTTCTTACTGTACATCAGAGGACCCACACTGGAGAAAAACCTTATGAATGTAAACAATGTGGAAAGGCTTTTACAAAAAAGATATCTCTTACTGTACACCAGAGAATCCACACTGGAGAGAAACCTTTTAGATGTAACCAGTGTGGAAAGGGTTTTACAAAAAGGGTATACCTTACTAAACATCAAGGAATTCATACTGGAGAGAAATCTTATGAATACAACCAATATGGAAAGGATTTTATATAAAACTGTTACTCTTAATTGCCAGATCTGTGAAGAAATGTAAAGGCATTAAAATAAGGAGGAAAATGAATTGGGGAGAAAACCCTGGGAGAAGATGTGATAGTGCTCATGCCTTTTGTATTTGGCCAGTTCTAACTATAACACTATGGCGACAGTGAGGAAGGGAAAATAAAAGACTAAAGGGGGCCGATAACTTCTTTAGCATGTTGGATCCTTCTTTGCTACCTGGTCTCCTATTTGAAGGACAGCATGGCAGAATGGAAAGATCACTATATTTGGAGTCAGGCCATGGGTTGAAATTTTGGTTCTACAACTCTGGGCTTGGGAAAGTAATTTAATTTAACTGGAGCTCAGTGCATTTAGATTAGCATTAGGCTCTGTCCCAAACCTAAATCTTGAAAGCCAAAGAAGAGTTTTAAGATGATCGGTATGCTTCAATGCCAATTATTACTGGTTCTCGGCTTCAAATTAGGAGTAATGACTCATGAGTTCATTAAGCTTTCTGGATGTGATTGGCAGTTTGGAAGAGGCAATAAGATATCAGCAATTCTAAATCTAGATGTCTGTTGATTTAGGAAACTTGCACATCCTTCCTAAATAAACAAGTCTGTGCAACTAATGAAATAGATTTCTTGCTATATTTGTTCAGGCAGAAGATATTTTCTTAAGATGCTTTTAAGAATGAAAGAATAACAACTCTGAGGTTTCATCTTAAATTAAAAATTATATTAAAATTAAAATTCAAGATTCAGATTGACAGTGATAATTCCAAAAGCTGCAAATAGCATTGGGAGGGGAGTGGGAATCCAATTAGAGACACAGTAATACAATGTATGTAGCTATGAATTGATGGTCCAACTGTTCTGTAAGTCATATAGTATCAGGATTTATTAAAAGGTGACCAAATGTTTATACTTTCGATAAAAAGGCCTTATAGAAAGGCATGAATTCTAAGGAAGTGAAAGAAAGAAAGACTCCATCTGCACTAAAATATTAAAGTGGATTTTTGTTTTGTTTTGTTTTAGTTTGGTTTTTTTGGTAGCAAAAATTGATTTTTACTTGGAGAATGTCTAAACAAATTATGATAATGAACATATTGGCATATGATGCCATGAAAAAAGTGGATAGGAAGAATTCAAAGAAATATGGGGATATGTAAATAAATGGAGATAGACTGAATTAAGAAAAGCTAGCTACATGGTGATTCCTAAAATACTCAGATATCCTGATCAGTGATCTCTTCAATTTGAAATTGTTCCAACAATGTAGATCCAGCAATATTTGTCCATCCTGTGCAACTCTTGCCTATGTTTCACATGGGTTCATCACAGAGCATCTATCCTATGTTATGGAGTCCTTCCTTTCTCCTACCATCTCAAGGCCACTCGTGCAGTGGCTATCCACTCACCAGCCCTCTTCCTTCCTTGTGACAAGCTCCTCTTCTCTTCTTGTCCCAGAATTCTTTAATGTCAAGAATGAGCAATGCCAATTATCCCAACAGAGGACACCAAGAAAGTTCACAAAGTGTATTGGTAAGCAAACATCTGACTCCCTTAACAAATGGAGAGAGGCAGCTGCCAGAGATGGTACCAACTGGACTATAAATGAACCTGTGAAATCTTTTAACTTTGTAATCTGTCTGTGCTAACAGTGAAAAAACATACCTTTGGGACCCTACAATCTGTCAGATGTTGATAGGTTGATACATTAGGCAGAAATGGGGGACCATCACCAGTTGTCTTGACCTATATCTTGCCACTGGGCTCAGATGGTTCTGAAGGATGGAGTAAGGCTGATGACTTTGCCCAGTTTTATCTCACTTACATCCAAGTCACTTGGAAATCAAGACATCACTTGCTGATGGCATCAACCCTCTTTGAGAACAAAAGAACAAAAAGAATCTTCAAGTGAAAAAGCTCATGAGTTCAAAAGTTCACCATTCCTCTTAATTAGAAGCAAAAGTTCAGTTTTCCCTATCAGCCACTTTTAATTGCAAGAAAACTGGCTTCAGTTAAAAAGTGCATTATGTTTACAAAACATTCAAATTCCATAGAAATTGTTCTCTCAGAACCACTTGCAAATCATTTCATGTCCAGGAAATTTATTATTTTCTATATGTTTTATTATTGTGATTTTGTTCTAGAGGATCTGTTCTCTATACTAGCTAAGATAGTGCCATTCCTGGAAATGCTGTCTCTAGGTATTTTTGTACAATTGGAGGAAATTTGCTATCACTTATTTCTGCAAGATCCAGGTAGAAAGTATCAATGTTTTTGAGATTAAAAGAGAGGTTTTTACCAATTCACATTTCAGACTTTCAACCAATCAAATTGTCCCTGTTTCCATGATACTGTTAGTCTTTTACCTATTTATATTGTTTTCCCCACCTACCAACTCCTGGGTTTTTTTTTTTTTTTAATATTTAAAATGGGGAACAGGGGAACCTTTCATCCTTCAGGTTTTTAGCTCCATTGAGAATCCATTTGTCCTTTTAATTATTAAAGTTGTCCTTACTTAATAAACTGCTAATGCTCAGAGCTTTGTCTCTCAGTTGACTTGACTTGACTTGTGACAATTAGGCCTGGTGGTCTTTAGACCACTCATACAATCTCTCCTGAAGGAAGGTTTAAGTTTATAGAATGTATGCATGGAATCCATTGCCATCAAATTAAACCTGGTTGTCTTTTGCCTGATTTGTTGTTCAGTCACTTCAATGGAATCCAAGATACTAGAAGTTTCTTGAAATTTCCTTTTCCAGCTCATTTTATACAGGAGGAAACTCAGGCAAACAGGGTTCAGTGAGGTGGCCGGGCTGACACACCTAAAAACTGAGACAGGTTTTAAATACAGGGAGTTGAGTCTTCCTGATTTAGGGTGAGGGTTGGGGCTCTGAACACTGTGGGCTCCTAGCAGTCCTTGGTCTCATCTTAAAGGAGGCTATAAGCTTGGAGAGCATTTGTTTTTAAATCATTCATTCTTGTCCCACTCTTAAGGGTCAGGAAAGTTGTCATTCTGTCAACTTCAGGTGATCAACTTGAATCAAGTTGCTGAGACTAAAAGTGGCTCAAAGGTATAACTTGCAAACAAATTCTTCCAGACTCAGTTTTATAATTTTTATCATCAGTGGTCAATCTTATCAGATAACAACCATTCCTATATTAGGAATAAACTTCTAAATACCACTATCACCTTGGTGATTGTACTGAGTCTTTCTTAGAATTGGATAGTTTTCCTTTAGCAATGTCTTCCCCAAAGCTAATAAGATTTTCTGACCTTTTCCAAAGAGAACACACCTGTTAAGTCCCAGTTCTTTCCACATAGGGAGAATTTTCAAGGTCTCCTCCTCCCCAAATCTTAAGTATAATTTTAAAACAAAGACTGCTCAAATACTTACTGGAGTTGCTAAGTGTTGTAACCTTATTCTTGAGCAGCTGAATTCATCATTTGGCCTCTAGACCCAAATGGAATTAATTTAGTAAAGGTGTGATTGCATTCCAACCCTTCATTCAATTCTATTCAATTCCAACTCAAGCTGTGCTGACCAGCCCCCATCAAGAGCAACCCCCAGCTTATAGCCAAGGTTTATAAAATTAGCCAACTTGGGACTTAGTCCTTGCAGAGGATCTAACATACCATGCCATTCTATGCCAAGGAACACTGCCCACTGAAATGATATTCTTTCAGCGTTATCCTCTCTTTATCCTCACATATTTCCCTAACTAAACTTTATAGCTCTTATCATTGGCAAAGAGCCAGTTTTGACACTAGCAAGTAGTTGGAAGGTGATTGGCCAGCTGAATTTGAAGCCAAAGTGTCATGCTGGCGTGTAGGTGACATGTTGTTTGGTCTATAGTTCCATGTTAATAAGTAATTGTGTGATGTTTGCATGTGGTATACTTTGACATTAAAGTGTTAGTGTGCCCTTGGTGTGCAGTTGGCTATGATATTAAAGGGTTAGCATGTTGGAAATTGCAATTGTAAAGAGCCTAGCCCTCATTAATCACTATTAGATGTTAGCTATTATTATTGGACGGTTAGGTAGAGCCGCAAATAGAGGACTCTGGATAGAGGGAAAACAGTACTGAGCATTAGGTTTGGAACAGGGAAGGCTCGTGTTCATTAGTCCAAATCTGATCTCAAACACTGTTACTTTGGGTAAGTCACTTAACCCTGTTTCCTCCTGTGTGAACTGAGCCAGAGAAGGAAATAGCCAACTACTCCGGTATCTTTGGGAAGAAAACCTCAACTGCATCACAATGGCACTAAAACACTTGAACAACATTCTGATTATCAGAGTGAAAAAAGTACTGGCTTTGGGACCAGAGGACCTGAGTCTAGATCCTAATTCTTCCACCTTTTAGCTGAGTGATCTTGGGTACGTTAAAGTTAACTTTCTTTGTCTGGAAATTGAGGAGGAGGGTAGAATAGATGATCTGGAAGGAAGTCTCCTAATTTGTTTTGATTAAATTCACTTCTAACAGTAAAACATTTTTTAAAACATGTGCCTCTAATGTGTGTGCTTATTTATAAAGTATATGTGTGTGTATGTATGCGCGTGTGCATATATGTATCCCTGTTAAGAATGATACCTATTATGAAGCTTCCTCCAAATTTGAAATCCTGAAGGGAGGAGATAAACACAAAAATTATAATATCTGATGTTGGTCAGTGAGGAACCACTGGGATTTTTTGAACAAGGTGTTGATTTGGGCAGCTTGGCACTTTGGGGATCTCATTGCAGCTTCAGAGCACAGAGAATGGAATGGAGGGGAGAGCCTGGCAGCGAAGACTAAGCAGCAAACTCCTGCAATGGTCCAGAATGAGGGCTGGGGGGAGGAGAACAGCAACCTTAGCATCAAGGTGACAGACAAGAGAGATGTGGGGGAGAAGAACAAAGAATTGGGAACTGATTGGAAATGTCAGATGGGAGAGGATGAGGAGTGGATAATGACACAGATGTTGGGCTGAAATTGACAGCGTGAGAGGCTGGAAGCATGGCTGTGCCCTAAACCACAAAGGAGAAGTGAAAAGATCGGGTTGGAGGAGACACAATGTCATCTCCTGACAAAGATACATGTTGCCAAAAACAAAGACACATGTAGCAATGTAGCCATCCCTGCTTACTCTGAATATGATACTCTGTAGATAAAATGGGAGGGTGGAGAAGGAGGAGAGGGACTCCCACAGGCTGGTTATTTCCCAGGACTCAGTCTCCTTACCTTGGGTGAGGGGGAGGAGGGGCAGGATGGTACCTGTAGAAGCCATGGGGAACTGAAGGGTGGGTAAGGACCTGATAGGGAGGGAGAGCCATTTTCTCAGGGGTGCTGAGGTGCTATTGGGAGTGTCTGAATATAATCGTCATCATAAGTTAACAATTGTGTAACGCCTACCTACTAAAGTGAGAGTGAAAAGGAGGAAGGGAGCCAGAAAGTGCCAAGATAGCAACTGAGAGTCAGAGAATGAGCCAGAGCAAGCTAGAGAGAAGGAGAGACTGAATGGGCCAGAAAGAGAGAGGGAGACAGCCAAAGAGACTGGGAAAGAGAGACAGACAGATATAAAAGAGGGGAAGCCAGAGAAAGAAGAGAGAAATAGTATCACAGCATCTGTAAATTGTTGTATAAGTATTGAAGGAGTCAACAGGTGAGTGAAATAAAATGAAATCTTTAAAGGGGTGTTGTTCAGTTATTTGGTCAATGGACTTGTACAGGTTAAAGAAAGAGAAAAAAGGAGAGGAGAAAGAATTTCATTCAGCATTGCTCATTGCAAAACATTATCTTTCTCTAAACCCAGGCCTTTCCTGAACTTTTTTTATTTTTGTCCCAGGAACACACACAATCATATACAGGGATTAATCTGTAACAATATGCACCATTATGCTTCTAATCATATTTGAAACCTCAAGTGTTCATTTGGATATCTCACCTTTACATAACCCACATGTATAAGCAGTTGCTAAATCTTATCCTTTCTACTTCTATTATATGTCTTTTAAAAATGTTACATTTTTAATTTATGGAATAAAACAAGGATTTTTAATTTCATTATAGTAACAAAGATGACTATGTAAACTATAAATCTGTTATATACAACTTCCTGTTTTAAATATGTCATAAAATTGTAAAGGAAATTTCATTTCCCCCCCTCACCCACCCTAGAGATGCCTCCCCTTAAACACCAATACATTTGTGTGTTTGTATGTGTAAAATTATTCTATACATACTTTTATTTATCAGTTCTTTCTCTGGATATGGATAATCATTTATAGTAAATTTGAGTATAATGGACAAAATATCTTATTCACTCAAAGTCATTCTTTTCTTTTTTTTCTCTTTTTTTTAAGATCCTGAACTCATGATTTCTTACAGCAAAATAGTATTCCTTCAGCACCCTATATCATAACTCGTTCAGCCAATCACCAATGAATGGGCAGCCCTGCAGCTTTCCAGTACTTTGCCACCACTACAAACATTTTGGAAAGTGTCTTGGCTTAATCCTCTTCTCTGCTCACAGGGCTTGTTCAGGCCCTTAAAAGCTCTAATTTCTTCTATAGTTTTAAGGGAGTCTTTTTTGTAGCTTTCTGGAACATTTTGTGACCTTATTTGAGGTTTTCTTGCCAAAGGTTGGTCATTTCTCCCTCCAGCTCATTTTATAATTGACAAAGCTGAGGAAAGCAGGGTTAAGTGATTTGTCCAGGGTCACATAGCTAGTAAGTGGCTGGGGCCAGATTTGAGTTCATAAATAGAAGTCTTCCTGCTCAAGGCCTCTCTACTATGGCACCTAGCTGCCCTAGGATTCCACAAATCTTTATTGATTGAGAAACATTCAGAAACACGATCTGATATTTGTGTTTTATTCACTTGTAACGACCGCGCTTGCACCCAGGACATCCCAGAATCAGCCGGAGTCGGGATAAGCAAAAGTCCTCAATCTTTACTCTTGGTCCCCAGACTCAGGATTGAACAGGATGGAAGCAGAATCTCTGCGACCACCTTCCCTCATCTACTGCCCAGAGTGTGTTTACTAGCTTTACTCTACCTCCTAGTCCCTCCTACAATCCTCTGTATACACCAATCATTGAGCTAGCACAAGATAGTGAGAAGGACCATTTTCCAAGCATATGCCCATAGAGTATATCAGAAGTTAGCCTCAAGAGCTCGCAGTCCCAGTAGTCCTGGCAGTCCCGATCTCAGTGCATAGTTCCAGCTCTCTACATTCTCTGATCCATCATTTAGAATCATTGGGTGACCCTCAACATCCTCAACAGTTTGGAGATCGTATTGCCTTCATTGAAGAAGAAGGCTTATTTCAAACACTAGAAATAGGGGCACAAAGGACTTTGCACAAATGTCTTTGCAATGTAACTGTCACAACTCTTCCCAGGAAAACTCTCCCTATTGTCTTGTACACTGAGAAAGCCAGCACTGCTGAGGTAATCAGCTCTTCTGGTTTGAAAAATTCCCTTAAAATTTTAGGATAAGTCAGGCAAGTTATGGTTCAGAGAATATCCAGGAACAAGACTACTACTGAGAATCACAGAACCAGGACTGGGTCTTTTTGAAGGCAGACTCTCCCCTCTCTAGGCTTGCAAAATGATATTCTGAATGCAGACTTGACCATATTTTGCTCTTTGAGGTCAGGAAATAAGCTTTGTTATTGCTCCAAAACAATTGAACCTGCTTTCATCTTTCTTCCTTTTCAACTCTGAAAAACTGTCTGGGATCAAAGCATTCCAGAGAATGACAGACAGAAAGAGGGTATGGAGGGAGGGAGGGAGCTAAGAAGAGAGGGAGAGTGCACTATAATATGAAAGCAAAACTGAAAAAAAGAATGAGAAACAGATACAGAGACAGACAAAAGCAGAGAGAAAGGGAAAAGTGTGTATGAGAGAGGGAGAAACAGAAAAAAGAATGATTAAAAGAGATAGAAAGAAAAAGAGTTGAAAGTGATCTGAGGCAGGGCAAGAGGGAGCAAACCACATAAAGAAAGGAGATAAAGGAAGTGACAGACAGAGAGCCACAGAGAAAGAGAGTTAAAAAAAAAAAAGAAAAAGAGAGAGAGAAACAGACATAGACAGACAGAGAAATAGACTCAGAGACAGATTCAAAGAGACATAGAGAGAGTATCAAAGGTATATAGAGAGAGAAACAGAGGGAATGAGTCAGCATAAGCCAGAAAGAAACATGGAGAGAGAGAGGGAAGGAGGGAAGAAGAGAGAAAGAGAGAGGAGAGAGAGAGACTGCAAGAGACAGAGAGATACAGAGGGAGACAAAAAATATATATATAGAAACAGGGAGAGGAGAAGCCAGAAAGTGAAAGGGAGGGAATGAGAAAGAGACAAACAGAGAAAATAAAAAAGGGAAGAGAGACAAAGACAGAGAAAGATGGGCAGAATGAATAAGTCAGAGGAGGAGAGAGAAAGTTTTAAAAAATGATTAAAAGAGACAAAAGAAGACAGAGCCACAGATAATAAGACAGAGAGAACCAAAGAGAACCAGAGGGACAAAGGAGAAAAAGGAAGTGCCAGATGACAGAGACTGAGCCAGAGAGTGAGAGAAAGAGAATATTTAAAAAGGAGAAAATAACAGAGTCAGAGAAACAGAGAAAGAAAGAGAGAGAAGTAAGGTCAGAGAATGAGAGAGAATTAAAAAAGAGAAAGAAATCCAGAGAAAAGAGAAACAGAGGAAGAGGAAGAGAGACAAATAAGAGAAAGTGAGAGAGCCAGAAAGTGAAAGAGAGAGAGAGAAATAAAATACTGAGTCAGAGAAACAAAGGTAGAAACAGAGATAGAGGAGACAGAAACAGAGAGATCAAGCCACACAAACTGAAGCAAGAGAGGAGAGAAGGAAAGTGCAGGAGAGAGAAAGAGAGAGATAGAAAGTGATAAAAAGAGAGAGAGGAGCAAAGGAAGTCTGATAAAAAGACACAATGAGACAGAGAAAATGAGAGAAGGCCAAAGCAAGCCAGAGCAAAATAGAGAGACAGAGAAAGAGGAAGTCAGAGAAAGAGAGAGAAAGGAACAGACTCAGAGAGAAAGAGAAAGACAGGCAGAGACAGTAAGACAGAGAGCCAGAGAGTGAGAAAGAAAGAAAGAAAAAGAGGATGAAAGAGAAAGAGACCCAGAGGACATTGAGAGACAGAGAGATAAAAAGTGAGCAAGAGAGACAGAGTGACATAGAGAATGAAAAAGAGAAAAGAGAGAGAAAAAGAGACAGAAACAGAGAAAGAGTCAGAGGCAAAAAGACAAAGAGAGACAGAAATTACACCAGACAAAGCAATGTAAAGCAATCCACATATTGAAAAAAAAAAAGGTTGAGAAAAAGAGAAAGAAACAGAGAGACTAAGACAGAGGGGGACGGTGGAAACAGAGATAATTAAAAGAGAGAGACAGAGTGAGAAAGAGAGACAAACAGAGAAAATGCTAGAAGAAGCCAGATAGTGAAAAAGGGAATGAGAAAGAAACATAGGCAGAGAGAAATACAGAGAGAAGGAGAAAGAGAAAGAGAAATAGCACTAGAGTATGAAAGCAAAGACAAACAGAGGGGGCTATGGAGATAGAAAGACACAGATGAACTGAGAGACAAAGAGTGAGAGAAACAGAGAGAGCCAGCCAGACATATAGTGAGTGAGAGAAAGAAACAGAGAAAAATTGTCAGAGGCTGAGAGGGAGGGAGAAAGAGAGAGAGAGAGGGAATGAGAGAGAGAGAAACAGAGAGAGCCAGAGAGATACAGAGACAGAGATAGCCAGAAGCAGAGAGAAAGGGGAAAGTGGGTGAGAGAGTGAGAAATGCAGAGACAAAAAGAATGATTAAAAGAGATAGAGAGAAAAAGATACAAAAGGGGACAGAGGCAGGACAAGAAGGAGCAAACCAGAGCCAACCAGCATGAGAAAGGAGACAAAGGAAATCCCAGGCAGAGAGAGAGCCAGAGAGTAAGAGTGTGAAAAAAAAAGAGAGAGAGAAAGAAACAGAGACAAAGACAGAAAGAAATAGAGAAGGGAAGTATCAAAGGTATATATGGAGAGAAGCAAAGATAATGGTTCAGCATAAGCCAGAGAAAGAAAAATGTGAATGTGTCATGAGGAGATATAGAGAGAGAGAGGGAGAGAAGGAAGGAAGAAGAGAGAGAGGGAGCAGAGAGAGACACAGAGAGGAAAAAACTGTAAGAGAGAGAGATGGGGAGAGGAGAACCCAGAGAGTGAGAGAGAGAGTGAGAGAGAAAGAAACAAAGTCAAAAAAAAAAAAAAAAAAAACAAGGGGAGGAAAAGAGAAACAGAGACAGACAGACAAAGACTGGCAGCATGAATAAGTCAGAGAGTGAGAGTGAGAAAGAAAAAAAAATGATTAAAAGAGATAGAGAGAGCCAGAAAGAGAGAAAATAGATAAAGTGCCACATGAGAGAGACTGAACCAGAGTGTGAGAGAACATTTTTTTTAAAAAAATGAATGAAACAGAGACAATCAGAGAAACAGAAATAGAGTCAGTGAGTGAGAGAGAATGAAAAAAACACATAAAAACACATAAAAAAGAGAGAAACAGAGGAAGAGAGCCAGAAAGACAGAAAGAGCCACAAAGTGAGAGTGACAGAGATAGAGACAGAGACTAACCTCTAATGGTAGAACTAAGATAGTGGAGTAAAGTCAGCAAGCTACTTGAACTCTCCCAGTTTTCCTGGAAAACCACACAAAACCAAGCCTCTGAACAAAGTCTAATGAGATGAAACCACTCTCCAGTTGAAGACAGATTGGAAAAACTGCAAGAAAGATCAGTGTCACTGTGTTGAAAAGGGTCTTCAGCCCAACTCACCCAGACTCTGAGAAAGCTGATGAGAAGGTCTTAACCACAGCAGATCAGCAACTGAGACCTTCAAGTTCTGGCTCAGTAGAGGAGCAGATCATTGGGGCAGCCTCAAATCTCAATTTAGAAGGCAAAGTCTGGGAAACCTGAAAAAAAGCAAACAAAGATACTCCTTATAAGAATAAGGGGTTTATGGAAGTTTTGCACAGCGTCCTCTTTATCACAGGAGCAGAACTCTATCATAAATGCAAAAAAAAAAAAAAGGAAAAAAGAAAAAGAAAAAGAAAAAAGGAGGAAAAAAGGAAAAGAAGAAATAATACCTCCCCCCAAAAAAAAGAAAAGAAAAAAGAAAATGAGCAAGAAACAGAAAAGATATGGCAATGAAACACCTAGAAAACCACACAAAATTCACCACACCAATGACATGCCAGGAAAACTCCATCAAAAATTCAACACACCAAAGATATGGAAAAAAATGTCAAAATTCAACACATCAACAACATACCAAGAAAACCCCGTGAAAAATTCCACATGCAATAACATGCCAAGAAAATCACATTAAAATACAACATGACAACTGTCAGGTTTCTGATAAAATCTCTATAAAACTTTCATTTGCGGATGATCTCTTCTGCCATCAAATTGAAAACTGAAATATTTCTCCTTTATAATCTATCTTGGGTTCTAGTTATTTAAGCCTATGGCATCACATCCACTAATGTACAATTTCCAGGAATGAAACTCAGTATACAACACAATGTCCCCATGGTAGGATATCATTGAATTTTGGGGAAGGAATTGATGATTAGATTCAAAAGAGATAAGTGGTAAAAATAAAAAATGAGAGAGAAAGAGAGAGAGAGAATGCTGGAGACAGCAAGCCACAGTAAGCAAAGCTAACCCTAACAATAATTCTTCTTTTTTTTTAATTAAAGTGTTTTATTTACAAAGCATATGCATGGGTACTTTTTCCAACATTGACCCTTGCATAACTTTTTGTTGCAAATTTTCTCCTCCTTTCCCCCACCCGCTCCCCTAGCTGGCAGGTAGTCTAATACATGTTAAATAGGTTGAAATACATTTTAGATCCAATATATGTATACATATTTATGCAGTTATCTTTTTGAGCAAGAAAAATCAGATCAAGAAGGAAGAAAAAGAAAAACTGAGAAAGAAAACACAATGCAAGCAAATAAAAACAGAGAGACTGAGAATGCTATGTTGTGTTCCACACTCTGTTCCCACAGTTCTCTCTCTGGGTGTAGATGGCTCTCTTCATCACTGCATAAATGGAATTGGTTCCTAACACTACTCCTAACCCTAAATAATTCTAGTCCAAGAAGGAAGAAGGTATTTTACTCAGAGTTCAGAGCAATAATTAGTACAAGAAAATTAGTCTTTTTCTCAGGATGCAGATACCTGGAGAATGCTAATTCCTCCTGATAGCAAGCAGAGGGTCTGTCCCTTAACTTTTAATCTTGAGTGTGCTGTCCCTTTGAGGCAGTGAAACCATCCTTTGTCATTGCACCTAGGATCTCACTTTGGTGCCTCCTTTTTGAGGACCTGCCTTTCATAGAACCCATAGGTGTAGAGTGAAAAGGCACCTTAGAGGTCATTCAGTCTTGCTCCCTCATTCTAGAGATGATGAGGGAAGTGAGGCCTATAAGAATTAAATGACTTGTTCGGTATCACAAATCTAGGAAATGTCTAAGGAACAACTTAAAGCCAGGTTTTCCTAATTTCAGGTGCAGTAATCTGAGGTCCTGACTCATGAGCGAACTGGACTTAAATGAGGCAGAACTGTGCAAAATCATCAGTATTTCCTCCAGAGCCACAAAAGTCATGGCAAAAAATTAGGCAAGACAACTGAGATCAGCCCAGGATTCACTAAATAAATTTCCACAGGAGCAAGGACCAGACTGTTCTTTCTCCAATCACGAGTGCATAGAAGATCAAATTGTCCAAAGTTATATCCACCCAATGTGTGCTGGAATGAGCACTTATTAAATTTTCAGTACAACCATCTACACCTCTGAAAGAGACAAACGCTACATCAGCAGGACTTGATCCATTGTTTTGATGATTGTCTAGACTTAAGAAAGTGATGAAGAAAATAACATTGTAAATTAAAAATTTAAAGCCTGTTGTGATGATTATAGATAGCTAATTATGGAACATAGACTCAGGAAAAACTGGATTCCAACTGCCTCAAATATTGACTAGCTTTCTGATCCTGGACAACTCATTTATGTACATATACATATATTTATATTGATATATACACTCATCTATCAATCTATGAATTTACTATTTCTGTCTTTGTGAATTTGATTTTGAGGTTCTTATGTCCTAATACATGGTCAATTTTTGTAATAGTTCCATGTACTGCTGAGAAAAATGTGTAGTCCTTTCTGTCTCCATTCATTTTTCTACAAAGGTCTATCAGAGCTAACTTTCATAGAATTCTATTTACCTCCTTAACTTCTTTCTAATTTATTTTGTGGTTCAATTTATTTAGTTCTGAGATCAAGGTTGAGATCCCCAACTAGTATAGTTCTGCTGTTATTAATTCTTCTTGAAGCTCTCTCAACGTCTCCTCTAGGAATCTGGATGCTATGCCACTTGGTGCATATATATTTGGTGTTGACATTACTTTATTCTCTGTGGTACCTTTTAGTAGGATGTACATTTCTTCCTTGTCACTTTTAACTAGATCTATTTTTGCTTTTGCTTGATCTGAGATCAGGATGGCTACTCCTGCTTTTCTTAATTCACCTGAAGCATAATAGTTTGTGCTCTAACCTTGTACCTTTACTCTGTATGTGTTACTCTGCTTTACATTAGTTTCTTGTAAACAACAAATTGTAGGATTCTGGCTTTTAATCCAGTCTGCTACTCACTTCTGTTTTATGGGAGAGTTCATCCTATTCACATTTCATAGTTAAAATTACTAAATCTAGGTGGGGCAGAGCCAAAATGTTGGAGTGATCTCATCTCATTTTCTCAAAGCAACATCAAATTAGACCTCTGAGCTCTGTTTTTGGAGTAACAGAACTCACAAATATTTAGAGTACAACACATTTCCAGAAGAAGACACTTTGGAAGAATTTCAGAACAGGTCTGTTCCAATCAGGCAAGGGGACAATCTGCTGAACACATACCACAGGGTAGGGAGCCCAGAGCAAAGAGCTAGAGTGGGGAGTCAAGTTCCTGTGCTGGGAAATCAACTGTGAGGTTCTTAGGCTACTCTGTCTTGGTTACAAGCTAGTGGTTTAGCAAATTTGCTGTATGACAGACAAAAGCAAATACAAAAGTGTTGGAATCCTTACTAACTGCTAACTAATTAGAGTTGATCTAATCTTACAAGAAGATGTTTTGGCCAGAACCTGAAACAAGGTACTAAGTAGAACTAATCAATACAAGGCTTGTGTTCACACCTTTACTCATTGGAGTTCAATGAGTTCACACCTCCCTTGAAGTCATTGGGCCAGAGAGCACTATGGGAGAAAACCCATAATCCCTCTCTCTGGAAGGAGCATAAATAGGCCAATGGGCCAGTCGAAGTTCTTCAGAGTGAAGACGCTACAAGTCGAGATTTCAGCGGAATGACATGAAGACTGGAGCTGGCTGGAGGCTGAAGAAAGCAGAGGCAGAGGCTTAAGGACCAGACCTTTGGATTTAAAGACATTTGGAGAGAGCTCTTGGAACCAAGCAGAGAGATAGGCCTCTAAGCTAACCGGGCTAGAAGAAAAAGATCACCACACAAAAGGCAAATTGTAAGCCACAGAATCCCAGGAACTCGGGACCTGGCTACAAATACTCAGTACTGGAAGTCAGTCAAAAACATTGGCCCCAAAGAAAACTGTTGGAATCTTTACAAAGTATTAAGAATTGATAGAGTTGATAGAGACAATAATTATCTAATTTAACATGGTTCAGTATGATTGATCTGATCCTACGAGGAGATGTTATGGGCCAGAACTTGAAACAAGGTACTAAGTAGAACTGATAGAAACAATGCTTGTGTTCATACCTTTAGAGAACTCATATAAGCAAGAAGCTCTTAGGACCAGAGAGCACTCTGGAAGGAAACCCATAATCCCACTCTTGGCTCCCACAATCCCACTCTCAGAGAAGGAGCATAAATAGACCTTCAGTGAACCAGTTGAGTTAGTTCAGAGGGAAGCCCTCTCTCGGAGGCGCAGCCAGATTCACTCACTTCATCTCACACCACTATGGTGGCTGGGCTCCTGCACTTCCCCCACTGAGACCAAGGCTGGTCTGAAAGGTTCTCCAGAAAGCTGCCCAGCCCCAAGCAAGGAGATAAGAGATTTATTCCATCTTCCGCCTTTGTTCTGGCTGGAGGCTGAAGGAAGCAGAGGCAGAAGCAAAGGGCAAAGCTGCAAGGGCTCTTAGAACCAAGGAGAGAGAGAGGCCTCTAAGAAAGCTAACTGGGCTTGGAAAGAGATAAGAAATAAACATTTGAATTTTTATCACCTGGCTGCATTTGGGGTGATTATTACTTTTAACTGAAATTAAGGCTGCCTCCAGAAAACCTCCCTGAGAAACCTGCTGCCAGAGAGAACCATTATATTATAAAGAAGAAAAACACCACAGAAAACTAAAGGGGCTATCATCCCTTTGCCTTAAAAATATCTATCAAATTTTAAAAGAAATGAGCAAAAAAGCCAAAAGAACTCCAACTAAACTGAGAAAACAATTTGCATTCAAGGTTTTGATAAAGGCTTCATTTCTCAAATATATAGAAAATTGACCCAAATTTATAAGAATTGAAGCCATTCTCCAATTGAGAAATGGTCAAATGATATGAAAAGGCAATTTTCAAATAAAGAAATTAAAACCAGAAAACTAATGCAGATAAAATTAGAAGGGAAGCAATAAACTTGGAAAACATTTTTACATCCAAAGGATCTGATAAAGGACTCATTTTTAAAATATATAGAGAATTGACTCGAATTTATAATAGTTCAAGCCATTCTCCAATTGATAAATGGTGAAAGGATATGAACAGACAATTTTCAGATGAAGAAATTAAAACTATATGTAGTCACATGAAAAGGTGCTCCAAATCACTATTAATCAGAGAAATGTAAATTAAGACAACTCTGAGATACCACTACACACCTGTTAGGTTGGCTAAGATGACAGGAAATGATAATGACCAAGTTGGAGGGGATGTGGGAAAACTAGGATGCTGATACATTGTTAGTGGAACTGTGAATGGATCCAACATTTCTGGAGAGCAGTTTGGAACTATGCTCAAAAAGTTATCAAACTATGCATACCATTTGATTCAGCAGTAGTTCTACTGGGGTTATAAACCCAAGACATCTTCCCAAAAAATGATTAACAAAAGCTGTGATGACCACGCTAGCCCTCAAGACACCCCAGAATCAGCCGGAATCAGAATAAGCAAAAGTCCTCAGTCTTTATTCTTGGTCTTTAGGGGTAGAAGTGAAGGGGAAGGAAGAGAATCTCTGCAAGTGCCTTCTCCCTCATCTACTGTCTGGCTTATCTTACTCCACCCCCTAGTCCCTCCTACAATCCTCTATACACCAATCATTGAGCCAGTACGGATAGTGGAAAGGACCATTTTCCAAGCATATACCCATAGAATACTGTCAAATCCGTAATTAGCCTCAAGTGCTGGGCAGTCCTGACCTCAGTGCATTGATTCAATAGTTTCAGCCCACAAAAAGCTACTACTAAAAATTTGCTTTCATTTGTTTATTTTTAACTAAGGATTTCTGAAAACAATTCCAAAGATTCTCTGTTTTGGGAGGCAAGGTATCTACATTTTGGATAAGAAAGACCACAAATGATTTAAACTTTGCTTTGATCAAATAGGGGCAAAATAGGTCACTGGCCATTGTCTTTCCCAGATTTAAATAGGATTTTTGTTCCTGCAGGGAATACCTAGATACATAAAAAACAGTCTTCATTTTCAGTCATGGTTCAGGTGCCAGACACTATGGGACACTTGACTGCTTGGAACTGGGAACAAGAGCAAGTCAGAGGAGAAACTTGCCCATGCCATCTAGTACCTATCAATTTTAACTATTCTTACTAACCAGGCATTAACTTGTGGTTTCTAGTTTGCTGAAAGACAGCAAAAGCTGTCAGCACCACCTAAATGTAGGTATTGTTTTTTCAGTCATTTCAATCATGTTCAATTTCTTTCTCCAGCTCATTTTACAGATGAGAAAACTGAGGCAAACAGGACTGGGTTTTGCCTCAGGGTCAAACAGGAAGATGTCTCTCTGACCCTCTGCCCAGCACTCTACCCACTGTATCATCTACTGTCCCTACATTTAATACTCTTGAGCAAAGCCCCAGGCACTGAGTTCTGCCGACTCATCTTTATCCTTCCTATTTAGAGATAATGTCATTGGGAATCTCCTTGTCTATTAATGTAAAAGGAATTTTGCTTTGTACATCATGTGTGTTCAAAAAAGAAAACTTTTTTTGTGAAACAAATGGGACCTCAAGTTTGGGATTATGATTCCAAGCCTATGTTCAGATAGCCGTCCCTTGTTATGAAGAAGAGGAACTCTTGGCTATTGTGACTCTTGTTACACCAAACCAAGATGTGCCTAATGATGGGTTTAAAAGTTCTGGCATATTTTCTTTGAGGATTATATGGCATTTGCATAGTGTTTCTTACTGAAATTAGTTTTAGTAATTCCCTTTCAGTTTACCAAAGTGTGGATCCCTGAGTGTTCCTCTGAGTCACCATTTATGCTACAAGTGGTCTCCAAAGTGGGTGCTATCAAATGACCTCACCCAGTGTGGGTCATCAACTGAGGGAATAGATTATCCTGACTCAGTTTTCCTAATTGTTCTGCCTCAGTTTATAATTGTTTTGCTCAATCCTGCAAAACCTCCTCTTCCTCTTAATCAGAATATTTGATAAGGATAAAAGATCTTATATTTTAGAACATCAGAATGCCTCTCCCCATCCCAAGCTATTAGAATATCAGATACTGTCTTATCAAGATGCCTCTCCCCATCTCCCCCATATCCCCTCCCATCATCCTGTTTCCAGTGGCTCACCCCAGCCTGAGTCCAGTTCCCACTCTCAGCACCCTGACTCCATCCTTGCCTCAATCTATCCTCTGAGTCTGAGCCACATGTATATAGGTCATTGCTTGCTGGATTCTTGGAGACCATAGTCTCATTCAGCCCTGGGACCAAACCGTTATCGGCCAGAACTCTGAACTTGAAACAAAGGATTCTTACAAGGTACAAGGTCAGGGGAATGGATAGAGACAATAGTTATCTAATTTAGCATGGTTCAGTATGGTTGATTTAATCCTACAAAGAGATGTTATGGGCCAGAACTTGAAACAAGGTACTAAGTGGAATTGAGGAGACAATGGTTAAATCTCAATAGTTAAAACCTCAACAGAGAACATTTTAGAGAGAATATTACACCAAACCATGGATCCATTTGGTCCTCGTAAATCTCTCCTTTTTAAATAAATTATTAAATGCTCTCTAATCTCTATCTTGCCTGAGTTTCTCCAGCATTACATAATAACTCAGTGATCTTGTCTGAAAGAGCAAGCTATGTAGCACATCTGGAGCACATCACCACCTTTTTATTGTAAACAAAAATGAAGAGAAACCTATTTTATTTGCCTTCCTCTTCCATCGCACTGAAGGGGGGAAAGACAACTTTCTTATAACAAATATACCTAGTTGAAAAAGATAAATCCCTCAATGGTTATATTATAGATAGATATATACATGCAAGCATAGAGCTCATGTTCTCTCTCTCTCTCTCTCTCTCTCTATCTTTCTCTCTCTCTCTCTCTCTCCCTCTCTCCCTCCCTCCCTCCCTCCTTCTCCCTCTCTTTCTCTCCATCTGGCACTTTCTTTCTCTCCTTTCTCTTTCTTGTTCACTCTCTATTGCTCTCTCTTGCACTGGTTCTGTCTCTCTGTCTCTCTCACTGTTCCTCTTGCTCTGTTTCTCTGTCTTTCTGTTTATCTCACTGTCTCTCTCTCTCTCTCTCTCTTTCTCTCTCTCTCTGTTTCTCTCCCTCTTTCCCCCCTTCTCACTCCCTCACCCCTCTCTCTCCCTCTCTCCTCCATCTAGCACTTCTTTTCTCTCTTTCTCTTTCTTGTTCACTCTGTCTTTCTCTTTCTGGCTTTGGTTCTGTCTCTGTGTGTGTGTGTCTTTTTTTCATTTTTTAAAATTATTTCTTTTCTTTCTTTCTCTATCAATCTCTGTCTTTCCCTCTCTCACTGTTTCTTTCTGTCCCTGTTTTTTCCCCTCTTTTGCTCATTCTCTTTTTTGTGTTTTTATATTTCAAAATACATGCAAAGTGCCTTTTCATCATTCACCTTTGCAAAACCTTGTGTTCCAGGTTTTTCTCTCTCCCTCCTCTCCTCCTGCTCCCCTAGACACCAAGTAATACTATACAGGATCAATTCTTGTAAATATCTTTCCACATATATGATTCTGCACAAGAAAAATCAGATCAAAAAAGGGAAAAAAACCAAGAGAAAGAAAAAAACAAGCAAGGAAACACCACCACCAACAAAGGTGGAAATGTTATGTTGTGATCCACATCCATTCCCCATCATGCTCTCTCTGGCTACCAAACCTCAAATTTAAAAAGCAAAAAATAAGGCCACAGGATTCTCCTTTCTGGTTTAAAATCTTCCACCTATGTTAAAAATCAAAAACTGAATGAAGTTCTCCCTCTGGTGGCAACAATCTGTAAGAGCAGAAAAGAAATTGCCAAAACCTACATTTAATTCATTCACACTTGAAGAAGTGAATTAAATTGTCTCTCTGCATCTGTATTTCTCTTTGTCTCTCTGACTCGCTCTGCTTCTTTTTCTCTTTCTCCTTCTGTTTTTCACTCTCTGGCCCTCTCTGGCTTAATCTCTCTCTCTCTCTCTCCCTATTTCCTTCTGTCTCTCTTTGTGTATGTGTGTGTGTGTGTGTGTGTGTGTGTGTGTGTGTGTGTGTGTTTCTCTCTGAAATATACCATATACCAAGTAATGTTGATGTTCCAGAATGACAGCTGAGAATGATTGTGCTGTACGGGCTATACTCAGCAGGACAATCATCCCTGGCTACACAAGTGAGTTGTGGTTCCTTTAAGAAACTATATTTCCTGGTTAAAGGATATGAACAGACAATTTTCAGATGATGAAATTGAAACTATGTCCACTCATATGAGTGTTCCAAATCATTATTGATCAGAGAAATGCAAATTAAGACAACTCTGAGATACCACTACATACCTGTCAGATTGGCTAAGATGACAGGAAAAAATAATGATGAATGTTGGAGGGGATGTGAGAAAACTGGGACACTGATGCATTGTTGGTGGAGTTGTGAATGAATCCAATCATTCTGGAGAACTGTAATGTTCTTCTCTAAAGTGTAATATTCTCTGGGAGCAGGTTTCTTGAGGGGCTTCTGGAGGCAGCCTTAGTTTCAGTTCAGAGTAATCATCCCAAATGCAGCTAGCAGTTAAAGTCCAGATCCTTTATTGTTTCCTTCAAAATATCCTGGTTAGCTTTCTTAGAGGCCTATCTCTCCCCTTGGTTCCAAGAGCTCTTACTGCTAATCCTTTATCTCTTCCAGCTTCTGCTTCCAGCCAGCATGAAGATGAAAGATGGAAAGAATCTGTCTCCTCCTCTAAGACCTTCTAGTGGGCTTGTTCTTTTGTGGGCTTCTCCTTTAGGGGGCTCCTCCTTATATTTGCGCTCTTAAAGGTGTGAATCTTGTGGAACTCTAATAAGTACTAAGTAGTGAACAAGAGAATTGTTAAATGCCATGCTAAATTAGATAATTGACTTAGCACCTTGAAAGAATCCTAACATCTCCCGCTTTCTTTTTATTTTAGAACATAGGTGGTCATGACTTCCATGACTTCTCAAGGACATGAGAATCCCAAAAAAGAAGGTGATCACACCTTCCCTGACTGCTTAAAATAGGAGTGAAAACACCATAAAAAGGAGATGATGACGTCCTCCCTGACATCTCAGAAAGGGAAATGAAAACACCAAAGTAAATGGAAAATCAAATCAGATTAGCAGGTTTCTGAAGGGGCTCACTCTTAAAACAGGTATATATAAATCCATCAATACAGGATGTATTGCACATAGTTACATAAATTACACAAGCACATAGTAACACAGGCTAGTGGTGATGTGACAAATAACATGAATCAACATGCAGAATTATATATGTCCATAAGTCCTAGAAATGGTCCAAAAGGAATCCATTATCCATTAGTTCATGTGCCAGCAATCCAGTAATTCCTGCAAGTTTTGAACTCCTGCAATAGTCTCATTTTATGTTAGGGAATCCAATGATTCCTGCTAGTGTTCAAGTCCTGCAACAGTCTCCTTATCAGCCATGCTCTTTCAGTGTCAGATGTTTCTTAGATCTTCTCTTTTGTTTTGAGGTTTTTCTTCTTTTCTGTCTCTCTCCAGGTGCTAATTGCCACTCATCTGATTCCTTCTTCATCTGTAGGAATACAAGCAAACCCTCTCTTCCAAGCCATTAACCTATCTAGTCCCTTCTATTTACTACTTTCTAAATCTGTCCTCATCATCTGGCAATTACATTGGAGTTGTTTGCACTGGACACTGCCCTGTTGGTTTAAAAAGCCTGTATTCTCCCCAATTGTAATCCCTTTCTGCCACCTGATTGCTCTTTTGATGATTGATCAGATCAAAGCCCTGAACTTCTAAAGACTCTCTGGGTATAAACTCAGCTGCCATCATGCCCTACCTGTCTTTTGTCTTGGAGCTGGGCCCTGCCTCTCATTTCCCTGGGTCAATTTACATTCAAAGGCCCAGTGGAAGCCCTTGTGGCATTTTGGACATGGGGTTTGGGGTTTTATTCTCTCATCCTGTCCTCTCATTCTATCTCTTTGCCTACACTGGGCTCTCAGATGTTCTATTTTTCCCACACTGAAAACATCGATGAGTTTCTCTAGAAGTCCCTTGCCAAGAGGGACCCTGTCTTCCCATGTTCATCATAGTCTGGGTATAATGAGCATTTGTGCCCACTAGAAAAATTAGGTATGATAGATCTTTGGAGAAAACTAAATAGAGACTCGGTAGTTCATGGAACCTATACCAAAACTGGCCACATATAAGAACATAAAGACCTCAAATTCAAATGCAGAAAGGCAGAAATAGTAAATGCATTCTTTTCAGATCACAATGCAATAAAAATTACATTCAATGAAAGAGAGGGGAAAATGGACCAAAAGGAAATTAGAAACTAAATAATCTCATCCTAAAGAATAAACGGGTGAAACACCAAATCATAGAAACAATTCATAATTTCATCCAAGAGAATGACAATAATGAGACAACATACCAAAATTTGTGGGATGCAGCCAAAGCAGTAATAAGGGGAAATTTTATATCACTAAATGCTTACTTTTATAAGATAGAGAAAGAGAAGATCAATCAATTGGGCTTGCAAATAAAAAAGCTAGAAAAAGAGCAAATTAAAAACCCCAGTCAAATAATAAACTTGAAATTCTAAAAATAAAAGGAGAGATTAATAAAATGGAAAGTTAAAAAAAGACTATTAAAATAATAAATAAAATTAAGAGTTGGTTTTATAAAAAGAAAACAACAAAATCGATAAAACTTTTGTTAATTTGATTAGAAAAATTAAAGAGGAAAATAAAATTGTTAGTCTCAAAAATGAAAAGGGATACCTTGCCATCAATGAAGAGCAAATTAAACAATAATTAGAAATTACTTTGCCTAACTTTATGTCAATGAATTTGATAACTTAAATGAAATGGATGAATACCTTCAAAAATATAAGTTGCCCAGATTAACAGAGGAAGAAGCAAATTGGTTAAATAGTCCCATTTTAGAAAAAGAAATAGAACAAGCTATTAATCAAACTCCCTAAGAAAAAATCCCCAGGACCAGATGGATTTACATGTGAATTCTACCAAACATTTAAAGGACAATTAACTCCAATCCTATATAAACTATTTGAAAAAAAAATAGGGATTGAAGGAGTCCTACCAAATTCCTTTTAGGTATCATGGTTCTAATACCTAAACCAGGTAGGATGAAAACAGACAAAGAAAATTATAGATCAATCTTCTTATTGAACAGTGATGCAAAAAAGCTTAAATAAAACATTAGCAAAATATTTAAAGAAAGTCATCCCCAGGATAATACACCATGACCAAGTAAGATTTATACCAGGAATGCAGGGGTGGTTCAATATTGGGAAAACTATTAACATAATTGACTATAGCAATATCCAAATGAATAAAAATCATATGATCATCTCAATATATGCAGAAAAAGCATTTGATAAAATCCAACACCCATTCCTATTAAAAATACTAGAAATTATAGAAATAAATTGACTTTTCCTTAAAATAATCAGTAACACCTATTTAAAACCATCAGTAAGCATCATATGTAATGGTGATAAATTGGAATTATTCCTAATAAAATCAGGAGTGAAACAAGATTAGCCACTATCAACATTCCTATTCAGTATTGTATTATAAATGTTAGCTTCTGCAATAAGAGATGAAAAAGAGATGAAAGGAATTAGAGTAGGTAATAAGGAACCAAAATATGACTCTTCACAGATGATATGATGGTATACTTAGAGAAGCCCAGAGATTCTACCAAAAAGTTATTAGCAATAATCCACAACTTCAGCAAAGTTGCAGGATACAACATAAATCCACATAAATCCTCAGCATTTTTATATATCACTAACAAAATCCAACAGAGATACAAAGAGAAATTCCATTTAAAATAACTGTTGATAAAATAAAATATTTGGGAATCTATGTCTGCCAAGGGAAAGTCAACAACTATATGAGCAAAACTACAAAACATTTTCTGCACAAATAAAGTCAGATCTAACAACTGGAAAAATATTAAATGTTCTTGGATAATTCTAGCAAATATATTAAAGATGACAATACTACCTAAACTAATCTATTTATTTAGTGCTATATTAATCAGACTCCCAAAAAACTACTTTAATGACCTAGAAAAAAAATAACAATAAAATTAATCTAGAAGAACAAAAGGTCAAGAATTTCAAGGGAACTAGTGAAAAATAAATCAAATGAAGGTGGCCTAGCTATATCTGATCTAAAATTATATTACAAAGCAGCAGTCACCAAAACCATGTAGTACTAGCTAAGAAATGGACTAGTTGATCAATGGAATAGGTCATGTTCACAGGAAAAAATCGTCAATGACAATAGCAATTTAGTGTTTGACAAACCCAAAGAGCCCAGCTTTTGGGATAAGAATTCACTATTTGACAAAAATGGCTAGGAAAATTGGAAATTACTATGGCAGAAACTAGGCATGGACCCACACTTAACACTGTATACCAAGATAAGGTCAAAATGGTACATGTACTAGGCATAAAGAATGAGACTATAAATAAATTAGAAGAACATAGGATAGCTTATCGTTTAGACCCATGGAGGAGGAAGACATTTGTGACCAAAGAAGAACTAGAGATACCATTTTGATTATATCAATGTAAAAAGCTATTGCACAAACAAAACTAATGCAGATAAGATTAGAAGAGAAGCAATAAACTGGGAAAACATTTTTACAAATGAAGGTTCTGATAAAGGCCTCATTTCTAAAATATATATAGAATTGACTCTAATTTATAAGAAATCAAGCCATCCTCCAATTGATAAATGGGCAAAGGATATGAACAGACAATGTTTAGATTGTTGACATTGAAACTATTTTCACCTACATGAAAAGGTGTTCCAAATCATTATTGATCAGAGAAATACAAATTAAGACAACTTTGAAATAAGACTACATACTTTTCAGATTGGCTAAGATGATAGGAAAAGATAATGACGAATGTTGGAGGGGATGTGGGAAAAGTGGGACACTGATGCATTGTTGGTGGAGTTGTGAACAGATCCAACTATTCTGGAGAGCAATTTGGAACTATGCTCAAAAAGCTGTGTATATTCTTTGATCCACTACTGGGCTTATATGCCAAAGAAATCTCAAAGAAGGGAAAGGGACATGTATGTGATAAAATGTTTGTGGCAGCCCTTTTTCATAGTGGCAAGAAACTGGAAATTGAACGGATGCCTATCAATTGGAGAATGGCTAAATAAATTGTGGTCTATGAATGTTATGGAATATTATTGTTCTGTAAGAAATGACCATCAGGATGAATATAGAGAGGCCTGGAGAGACTTACATGAACTGACATTAATGAAATGAGCAGAAGCAGGAGATCATTATATACTTTAACAATACCATATGAGTATCAATTCTGATGAAAGTAGCTAACTTCAACAATCAGAGGATCCAAATCCATTCCAATTGATCAATAAGGAGCAGAACCAACTACACTGAGCAAAAGAACACTGGGAAATGAGTGTGACCACAACATAGCCTTTACACTCTTTCTGTTATTGTTTGCTTCCATTTTTATTTTTCTTCCCAGGTTAGTTTTACCTTCTTTCTAAATCTGATTTTTCTTGTGCAACAAGATAACTGTATAAATATGTATACATGTGTTTATTTAACATATATTTTAACATATTTAACATGTAGGGGACTACTTGCCATCGAGAGGAGGGGGTGGAGGGAAGAAGAGGAAAAGTTGGAACAGAAGTTTTTGCAAAGGTCAGGTTGAAAAATTACCTATGCATATGTTTTGTATGTAAGAAGCTATAATAATAATATAAAAAGACTTGCCTCTGACAAACATAAATGTGATTACCCTTGAGCAAGTCACTTCTCTGTGCTTCAGTATCTTCCTGTAAATTGAAGAAAGTTGGACTCTAAAGTGTCTTTCAGCTCTATATCTCAAGACTTTTGGTGGTTTAGGAATTGATGACATTCAAGGACACAGCTATGGACTTCATCCAAGAGGGGTGAGGCCTCTTGGACCAGCCTCAGGAAGAGATGTACAAGAAAATCATGTTGGAGAATACCTGAAACCTGGTCTCCCTAGCTAAGGAGATTTCCCCTGGTAAGTCTGAATCTGGAGCCAAAGGAATATCTTTATTCCCTAGTGTGCTGAGTTAGGAGGGTTTATCAAAGACTAGAAAGGGAAAAGTGTTGGTCTTCTGTGTCCTAGAAACATTGTCCTGTAATGGTTTCCCTGTAAAATGTCTTTGCATTGTGTGATAGGAACCTGAACTCTTCCTCTATTGTTCCTCTGAAGAGAGAGGGAAATTGTTCCCTTTCCTGAAGTTGTGTTTCCTTTAAGAAACCGTATTTTCCGTTTGATCTGGGATCCCTCTGGAGTCTCAGCCCCTCCTGGGGAAGGTATCTTTCCCCCCAGATAAGGTATCTTTCTGAGATGCCAGAACCTTTGATTCAATTAGAAATCCTGGTCAAAAAGGCATTTGAAATATGGTTAATTCCAATAGGAGAGCTGGGATGAAACTTAATAAGGATCTAAGCCTGGGACCCTCAGCTCCTGAAGCCCTGAGAATCCTTAAAAAGGGCAGTTTCTGGACTAGCTCCTTGCAGATGGCCCAAATATTTTGCTCGGACCCTGCGCATTGAGCATTCTCTCAGTGCCAAAACTCCATTTCCAAATAGAACTCTAACACTACAGAAGTCAGTCCCTTAGCAATCTGATTTCTGTCCAACAATAAACGCTCATTTGGTAACTGGTAATTCGGGAATAAGTGATTTCACTGTTGAACCTGCAGCCTATTAAAGAGTATTGTAACAACTCCCTTATTTCCACTAACCTCATGACCACCAGGAACTGAGGACATGCAAACCTCATCACCTGCAGCTGTCTCTTACTAATTCTAGGTAATTCTTCCTAATTCTAAATTAAGGTCCAAGGTCAAACCAGTATAGAAGCATCTCAAACACAGAACTAATATCAAAGATTATTTCACTACATCTCTATCTAGACTTGAATTTTGTCTTCCAATGGCCTGAAATTTGCTCAGCTTTTCCTTATAGGTTATTCCTCTGTGGGATGGGTCTAGTATTTGGAATATTATTCTTTCTAACAAGCATCAATTTGAGCTGAAAACACCTGGTTGACCCTAATATAGGAACTTGGTCCACAGTTTTCCTTCCCTATTGCCCTCAAATATCAGCACAAGCAATAGGAAAGGAATAGAAGGGAATAAGCAATTATTTTCACCTACTATTTGTCAGGTGCAGTATGCTTTTTTTTTTTTTTTAACAATACAGTAACAATAATATTGTTAAGAAATATATTCAGCAAATAAATAATTTTGACTTCGATTACCCAAATTAATGATAAAGGATAAAAGAAAAAAAGATGATATTTCCATATGAATGGTACCCAGGTCTAGAGTGTATGAAGACAGAGGAAAGGGAAAAAAAACTATTTGATAAATTTATTGTCTGATTGAAAAAAACAGAAAATCATGCATTATAGATTTACAGTTTCATGTGCAATCATCTTTTTAAAATTGTACTAT
Organism: Antechinus flavipes; assembly: GCF_016432865.1. Taxonomy (NCBI): domain Eukaryota; kingdom Metazoa; phylum Chordata; class Mammalia; order Dasyuromorphia; family Dasyuridae; genus Antechinus; species Antechinus flavipes. Next base: position 1,320,160 of record NC_067399.1, read on the forward strand.
ATTATAAAAATACTTGTTTTTTCCATAATTTAAAAAGAAAACTAAATATTATGTCACTTTACCTTCAAAACAACCTTACAAGTTAGGTGATATTATTCTCCCCATTTAAGAGTTGTGGTAACTGAGGCAAACAGAATTTAAGTACTTGCCAAGGGGCACAGAGCTAGAAACTGAAGTTTGATTTAAGCTCAGGAACTTCTGATTCTATGTCCAGGTCTCTCTTCCTTATACTACCAGCTCCCCTTAACTTCTAGATAATGGAAACCTTGGGATGAATAATCTTCTATGAAGAAGATGCCCCAAAACCAACATCTCTATCAGTCAGGCTTAAGGCTGCTCTGGCCCAATATTACTCCTTTGTCCAGATATTGGATTAGGACTCTCTTTCAAAATGAAGCCTGTCAGGATAGGTCGAAGGATATGGGAAATGGTTTTTGGCTTTGTCTCGCTTGTGCCCAAGAGAACCGTGTAAGTGGCAATAAAAAGATTGTGCAATGATCAATTCTAATGGCTCTTATCAGTAATGAGATTCAGGCAAATTCCATTAGGCTTGGGCTGGACAGAGCCATCTGTGGGGACTGAAAGTGGATCATAATATAGTATTTTACCTTCTTTGTTGTTGATTGCTTTTTTTTCTTTTTGATCATATTTTTCTTGTGCAACATGATAAATGCGGAAACACGCAGGTGAAGAATTGCATATGTTTAACATATACTGGATTACTTTCTCCCAGAGGAGGGAGTGGAGAAAGAAAGGAAGAAAAATTTGGAATACAAGGTTTTAAAAGGGTGAATGTTGAAAACGATCTTTGTATCTATTTTGAAAATTTGGCAAATAAATAAAATTTGAAAATAAATTTTGAAAAAATAAATGGAAATATTTTGAAACATATTAAAAATAATTATACAGCAGATTAATGTGGCATATTCTATTTTGGGTTAAATAAGCACTAATTGTTATGGGCCAGAACTCCGTACTTGAAACAAGGATTCTTACAAGGTGTTAAGTCGGTGGAGTTGATAAGACAAGGGTTCCCTACTTTAGCGAGGTGATGGATAGTTCTCTAATTCAGTAGCTGTACTTAGCACTTAATAGAGTTCTACAAGAGTCACACCTAGGATAAGGTCATTATACCAGCGAGTATCAGCTGGGACAAACTCAGCCAGATTTTAGACTATTTCTTAGCAGGGGCGTCCTGGGCTGGTCAATGAGTCTGTTTCCCCATCTGTAAAATGAGGACGCGCACTCTGGGCCCGGTGGGTCCCTTCCAGTGACCATGTGGGATCCTACCAGAAGTCACTGTTTGGGATTTGGGGGCTTGGAATTCTCCCGAAAGTGACCAAAGGGATAAGGTGACCCAAGAGGAGCTTCTCTCTGCGAGTCGGCAAACACTGAAGGGCTGCCACGTGCCAGGCTCCGGGCTAAGCACCAGGAGCAAAAGCAGGAGCAAGGGGCGCCCCCTGCTGTCCCGGAGGTCACAGACTGGTGGCGCAGACACCACCCCAACCAGGAGACAGAGACCCCTGCGGGCCCCGCTGTGCACAGGACACACGGGAACTCAGGGAGTGATTTACTACCCACTAGTTAGGGAGGAGGATAGCGGCTTAAGGAGAGGAGAATTCTGGGAGGGAAGAGTCAAAATCCAATAGAATAATGGCTAGCGGAGGGAGTAATACTTAGGGAGGAGGAGAGAGGAATTCTGATCCAAGGCACTTAATTCTTCTTCCTTGTTCTCGCTCCTCATCATACCGTTTAATGCTGAATTTTAAGGGTAGTTTGCATTAAGGTCTGGTCTGCTTGTAGAGGGTCAAAGATCACAATTACTGAGGAAAATTAAATACAATCCAGTCGTGATTTACAGTTAATAATGGTGCCCAGCCCCCGATCTTCCCAAGAGCCTTTTGCTTCCAAAGGTTCAGAGCGTGGGATCCCTTACTTCGGGTTAGTCTGTGAGGCAGTTTCCGCAGGGAGTGGGGGGGGGGGAGGAGGGAGGGTCTTTCTGCTAAGAAGGAGGAGGGGGCGAGTGTGGGAGGGGAGGAAGTGACGGAGGCCGCGGGGAGGAGGAGCTCTCAGGGAGGAGCAGCCTGGAGGCGGGTGTTGCCCAGGTGCGATTTGGGCACTGAGGAGGACTTGGGAGTCTGGGAGGAGTTTAGGGCCGAAGATCTTTGCGTGTTGGGGGCAGGACTAAGGTAGGAGAGGCACTGGGAGGCCTAAACTCCAGACCCTCGGTGTGATTGGAGGAAAGGGCTCAACCGTCCTGGGGGAGGTTCGGGGCGGGGCTCTTGAGACAAGGGCTGACGGGAAGGAGGACATCCCTCTCGATTTCCTGTTAGGGAAACTTGCTCTGCCTGCTTTCTCACCTTTTTTCCCAGGAGCTCAGATCTCTCCCCGATTTCCCCGGGAGCTCAGATCTCTCCCCGTTTCCCCCGGGAGCTCAGATCTCTCCCCGTTTTCCCCGGGAGCTCAGATCTCTCCCCTTTTCCCCCGGGAGCTCAGATCTCTCCCCGATTTCCCCCGGGAGCTCAGATCTCTCCCCTTTTTCCCCGGGAGCTCGGATCTCTCCCCCTTTTTCCCAAGGATCACGCGACACTCAGGAAGCCAGGTCTGTGCTTGCAGCTCCCAGGTAGGTCTGAGCCTGCGTCCCCCATAATTCCTGCTTCCATGGCTGCCCTTGCCTTGGGGTCTCCTCTTCTGAATTCGTGGTACGTGGCCTCCGGGGCTACCAGGAGCACAGCTTTCTACCACGGCTGTCTGTTGGATGAGCCCCCCCACCCCTAAACCTTTTCCAGACTCCCAGTCACTTCCCTCATTTGGCGGCTCACACTTTCCCTAATTTCCTGCTTTCAGCCTAAGCTCTCCCCGGAGTTCCCAGCAGTCCTTCCTAGGTAGACCCCGGCACAGCTTTCCTGCTTTCCCCGGCTCAGCGGTCCGTCCGGAGCACTTCTCTCCCCCCAGCGGCCCTGACCTCACCATGGACTGTCCTGGCCTGTCTTGCCTCCCACCCTGCTCCCCAAACCTCCTGCTTCCTTGCCCCCCGCTGAGACCTCAGAGTTGATCCCAGACCGGAGTTAGTCTCCCAGGCTCTTACTTTCCCGGATCTTGCCCTGGAGGCGCCATTCCAGAGCCCCGCCCTTCTCCCCCTTCCCAGGCCCCTCCCTCCCCCACAAAGCAGTCAGGCTATTGGCTGGAACGAGCATGTGGGTGTTAGTTCTGTTGAAGGGAGGCGGAGGACCCGGGGCAAGGAGAGCTCTGACTCGGAGCCCTGGAGGCTGACAGGTCTCCTCCCCTCGGGACTCCCGAAGCCCCTTGTGCCTCTGGGCTCTCTGTGGGAGGAGGGGGAGAGGAGGGAGGAGAAGAGGAGTAAAAGATGGAGGGGAGCACTCTTCCTCTTCAGACCTCCTTCCTCTCCGATCCTGACCCTCCTGCATTGTTTCTCCCCCCTTGGGCAGGGGGGTTAAGGGACTTGCCCAGGGTCACAGCCGCGTGAAGCTGTTCGGTTCCTCATTTGAACCGGGGCCCTCCTGAGCTCCGGGCTGGTGTTCTATGCACCACAACCCCTAGCGCCCCCTCCTGCGCTGCTCTGAAGGGGGCAGTCTCTCCCCTGGGGACCAGACCAGGGCCTTTGTACCTCCGGGAGGACTCACCCCCCAGGAGTCCCTGCAGGCTTTCCTCCTGCTGACAGAAGGGGGAAAGGCCTCTCCTCCTCCGGGAGGCTTCTCCCTCTCCTGCTTCTTGGGAGCAAGGCCTGGCCCAGGCAGGGATTGGGTCAAAGACAGACGCCAAAAGTGGGGAGAAGTTAGAAGAGCTTTACTGGCAGGGCCCCAGAGAGCGTCTCCCAGCTGGGAGCCCCGAGCAGTCAGCCGGGGACCAGGAGGAGGGGAAGCCGGGCTTCTCTCTGCAGAGGCAAAGGAGGGAGGGGCTCTCCTGGAGCTCCGGCCTGTCCCTTGGGGTCAGAGAGGCTTAGAATTAAAGCCCCCCAAGGGGAGGTGTGACCTCTGTTTGTAAGCGCTTTGGCTCTTGTCACTTGTGTGGGTCCTTCAAGGGTGGGAGCAACAGGACCCTGAGGTTACGACCAGGGACCAGAGGGAGGAACGTGACAAAATGGAGTCACTTTGGTTCCTTTGCTACTTCCACAGGGAGCCAGGAGCCAGAGGGAATGGGCCCTGGGAGCCTCGGACCTCCTCCCCAGGTGAGTGCTGTCCTTCCCCAGACCCGACCAACATCCGCAGTCCCAGCCATTTCTACAGACAGGGAGGATGGGCTGTGGAGCTGGCAGGGCCCGAGGGATGGGTCATTTCCTTACAAAACAGGGGGAACACAGTAGTCACAGCCCTGCCCTGCCCAGCTGAGTCCTTGGGCCCCTGGCATCTGGGGCACTGAAACACACGCCCCCTGTGGGGGGTTATTACATACAGAGGATGGGGAGGTCCTCCCCTTACTTCATGAGGAAGCGCATACAAACTCAGAGGAGTCAGGAAGTGAAGCAGGGAGTGATAACGAGGAAGTCCCTGTGGGGGCGCCACTTACATCACCCCCTTGGGGCTACTCTAAGTCAGCGGCAAGGGGCAGCTCTAACCCAGTAGTGGAGCCGCTTTAACCCAGGGGCGCCCCCTTGGGGCCGTTCTTACCCAGTGCAGTCCCTTTTGTGTCTGCTATAACCCAGGGGCGCCCCCTTGGGGCCGCTCTAACTGCAGGTAGGCATCTCCACAAAGGGATGGAAACATCAGAACCTCCCTCATCTAATCAAAGGAAGGAAGCGGAAACGGCACAAGGAGATGAAGGAAGTGAGTGGGTGTGGGTGTGAGGGTGTGAGCGCCTACATGTACGAACCACACAGAGGAGCACTGATCAGTCACTTCCGGGGGCTTCATGAGGACCCGGTGCTGCCCCCTGGAGGTGTGTTATGTAGATAAAACCGCGAGAAACGGCGCTTCAGGGGAGCAGGTCCCAGGAGACCAAGAGGAAGAAGAGACTGGGGGGGAGGGGGCTGGGCGGCCCACAGAGAGCAGGCCTCCTGCCTTTCTCACCTTGTCCCCTTCCCGCCCTCCTCCCCGACCCCCCTTGTGGTCTCCTCGGCCATCTCAGAAACTGTAAAAAAGCCATAAATGCCGCCCTGTTCAGAAGTGAAATCGTAGCTGAGAAGAAAAACTGGGATGTGGCTCCCCCCTAGGCCGGGAGGAGGTCAGGGCGGCGATCCCTCCTTGGGAATAAACGTGGGTAAAATCCACAAGGGCCGTTCCCTCTGGCAGAAGCTGGTTCCTTGAGGAGAAAAGGTTATCGATAAAATGAAGGCGTAAAACAGGCCCAAGGAGTGGGAAGTATGAGCTGCCGCTGGAAAAGCAGAAGGGCCACCAAGGAAAGGAGTTGGGAGGAATCCATTAAAGGGATGTGCCATGTGGGCCTAGGAGGCCTAGGAACAGCCCCAAGGGGGCGCCACTGGGTTCCGCCGTGTGTTCCGGAATAAGTCATTTCTCAGCTTTATTTCACCTGGTCCCAATCCTGTCAGTCTTAACGACCCCAGTCTCTAGGGCTGGCCCTGACTCTCAGAAAGCCTGTGAGCTTTGGGCAAATCCCTGCTCTGAGTTTGTTTCCTCCTATAAATTCAAGGGGTTCGGACTCTACTTCTGAAGGGTCTTTCACCTCGTATGACTTTTGATGGTTTAGGAGACGGTGACGTTCAAGGACGTGGCTGTGGACTTCACTAAGGAGGAGTGGGGGCTCTTGGACCCCTCTCAGAAGGAGCTGTACCAGGAGGTCATGGTGGAGAACGCCCGGAACCTGCTCTCCCTGGGTAAGGGCCCTTCCCCTGAGAACTGCAAGTCTGCAGTCAGAGGGAAAATCTGCACTCCCCGGGTGCAAGATCTGGGGAGGGGGGAAAGAGAAGGGAAAGTGTAGGATAGGGCCTGGGGATGCCCTTCGTTGTTCCTGACCTCTCTCTTACCCATTCCAGGTGAAAGATTAAATCAGTGGAAGCCTCTCAAACGTGGAACTAATCTTAGGGTTAATGTCTACCTGGACCCAAAGTTTGTCTGCCAGAATATGTGTGTGTGTGTGTGTGTCTGTGTGTATATAATATGCACGTATCTATCTATCTATCTTTATTTACATGTCTATTATTTCTGTATGTATAAAAGTGTCTATATAATGGCAGCCATCTCTGGGTTGGGACAGGCAAAGTGAAGCTAAAATAATTACTAAATAATTTTCTTGTCTGTTTGAAAGTAATAGAAAGTTGTACATTGTGGATTTACAGTTTCATGGGCACTCATCTTTTTTTACGTGCTATGATATGGAAATGTTTGTTTCTAAATTAAAAGTAAAACAAAAGATTGTATCACTTTCTCCTCATCTTAACTTTCCAAGTTAGGGTGATACTGTTCTCTCCATTTGAGAATTGAGGAAACTGAGGAAAACCAAGTTTAATTGACTTGCCCAGAGGTGCACAGTTAGTAATTGTCCAAGGCTCACTTCAAACTCAGGTACACTTGACTCTATGTCCAGGACTCTCGACTGAACTACCGGCTCTTATTCAGTTATGGAAAATGGAAACTATGGAGTCTATTCTTCTGTTAAAAAAAAAAAAAGTGTATTAAGTTCAAGATCCCTCTTGATTAGGCCTGAGGCTGCTCCCACCCACTAACTCTTTTTACCCAGGTTTGGGGATCAGAAGTTTCTGCCAGAAGGGAGCCTCACAGGACAGGGGGTGGGAGGAAGGGCCTTTGGCTCTCTCTCAGAGGAAGCTGCACAAATAGTGGGCACGTCCTGTCTTAGGTGACTTGCTTTACAGGCCCCAGTGGGTGAGTATTTGTGGTGTTGTTCTTCTTTAAAATATAATGGTTCTCTGGGAGCAGGTTTCTTGGGGAGCTTCTGGAGGCAGCCTTAGTTTCAGTTACGAGTAATAATCACCCCAAATGCAGCCGGGTGTCAAAGTAGTTCTTTATTGTTTCTCCCAAAATAGCCCAGTTAGTTTTCTTTGGTTCCGAGAGCTCTTGTTGCTAGCTTCAGCCTCTCTCTGAATCTTGGTTCTGCCCGACTGCAGATGAGCTTCTCAATCTCGCAAACGGAACTCTCACTCTGTCAGTCTTCCAAAGTGACTTCTGGCTCTAGCTCAACTCCAACTCGTGGCTTCTTCTGAACTGACTGATGCTTCCCTCTCAATCTTTTCTACTGACCTCTGCTGACTGAGCTCAGCTATTGTTATGCTCTCTCAAAGGTTGACTCCTCCTCTGAGAATGGGATTATGGGAGGTGTGAATTCACAAAGTTACAAAGTTAACTTTGTGAATCTCTCATATTTGTGAACTCCAAAGTGTGAGCTCATGTGTGAATTCTTAAAGGTGCAAACCCAAGCACACAAGCACTGCTTCCATCAATTCCAGTGAGTTATCACCTTGTATTAAATTCTGGCTCATAACAAGTATTGACGGATATGTCTGAACATCAGGGGCTGAATTTCAGCATGGAGCAGCTCTGGATCCTCATCTTTCCCTAAGGAGAACTAAGTGACCAACTTCTCTCCATCTTCTTTCTGATTTCCGTGCCCAGGGTTTCCAGTTCCCAGAGAAGAGGTGACCTCTTATTTTGAGCAAAGGAAAGCATTGTGGATGCTGGACCGAGAAGGCCTGAGGAAATGCTCTCCAGGTGAGTCAGGTGAAAGCAGGGATATGAGAGCTGTGGTTACAAGAGGCTTCTGGGACTTACCCTGAAGGAAATGCTCAGTTTGGGGGAGAAAGACCAGACTTGGAATTCTGTAATGGATATTTCTTGGCAGCAGTGTCCGGGGCTCCTCAGTGAACCTCAATTTCCCATCTACAAAATGAGTGAGCCGCGCTCCATGGCCCTGTAGGGCCCTTCCAGTGCTCCTCTGTGATGCTGTAAGAAGTCACTCTTAGGGATTTGGCCACTGGAGCTCTCCTGAAAGTGCCCCAAGGGATTACGTTTGGATCTTGAGCCATTTCTTAGAACTTCTGCTATACAATTAAGGCCCTGCTACATGGCAGTCCTGGGCTAACTAAACACCAGGAATACAAGAGATGTGAGGGACATCCCCTGCTCTCCTGGAGGTCACAGAGTGGTGGGGCAGACAATATACCAGCGACTGTGGAGAGACCCACTCTGCACCAGATAAACTGAATCATTTAGTGCCTCACTGCATCATTAATTGGTGAGGATCATAATGGTTTAAGAAGGAGGGCAGAACTGGGCAGGAAAGGGCCAAAATGAAATAAAATAGTTAGCATGTATACAGTCCTGTGTGCCATGCTCTGCATTGTTTTATTTTGTCCTCATGTGACTCCAAGGACTTAACTGCTATTATTATGCCTATTTGACAGATAAAAAAACTGAATCTAACAGAGGTCTCATAACTTGACCAGCAAATTTCTGAAGTGGAATTAAAACCCGGGGTTTCCAGATTCAAGGCGATATCCACATTCCATCCACTCTGACTGTATTATGATTTTGAAGCAGATATGATAAACATGGTCATATATGTATGATATAGAAAACAGGAGAATTAAACCAAAAATGGAAACATGGAAATTCATTTTTTAAACTCTAGGCAGTCAAAGCAATTGCTAATTACTGTTAAAAAAAAATTTACATTTTTATAGGCTCTTGACAAGTTTCGCATTAAATGACAAATATACTCAAGGGTCAATTTCAAATATTGCTTTATGTTGCTTCTCTGTAATATTTACAGACTCACAACCTTTGAAAGGATAGTAACTGAATTCCTCCTGAATGACCAACCCATGTCACCAACCATTCCTCTGAGAAACTGCCAGATAGAAGAAGAGTAACATAATCAGAGGAAACATTCAAATTAGAAAATAAGCTTACACATGTCAATGAGCGGAATTTTAAGGTCCAATTTTCTGGAAAGGTTGTGGGCTTCCATGGTGATTTCATGATGGCTTCTCCTGTCCCTGCCTCCTGACTATGGTTTTCAAGTAGCCTGCCAGTGCTGCTGCAGGAATGCAGACCCAAGTCACATCTTACTCAGGCAATTAGAGATGGGGTTGCTAGATAACCCAGAAAGGAAAGAACTGCACTGGTTCAGGGAGACACAGGCCCAAGGGTCTTGCACTCCTGTGGCCATTTGTATATGAATGTTCAACCTTCCTGAAATGCTGGGAACAATGTAATGTCATTTTGAGAAACCAAAAGTCTTATTGCACTTAGAAGGAGCCAGAGTTTGATGGGATCACTGCACAGTCCTGCTCAACAGTGTGTGGGTGATTGTGAGAGCTTGAAATCATTGAAAGGCAATTATTAAGGTAGAAATATGCACATCTGTATTGTCCCAGAGGACAGCTACCCATATAGCCAAATCAGACATTTATTTACCATTGAAGGTGCCGATAAGATATTTTTGGGGCAGATCCCTTGAATCATTATCTCAATCCTTCAAGGGGTTTGTGAGCTTCTAAAAGGGAAAGGATTGCCATAGTGGAAGTCCCATATCACAGGATGAGGAACTCAATTTTCTATAGGAAACACATTTTGAGATGTGGATATTTTCATGCATTTTTTAAAAAATTGTGTTTGTTATGCTATGCAGGGAACACATATTAATAAAGGTTTTTGTTGTTTTTTTGGTGAGGGGGCAATTGACTTGCCCAGGATCACACAGCCAGGAAGTGTTAAGTATCTGAGAGCAGATTTGAACTCGGGTCCTCCTGACTTGAGGACTCTATCCACTGTGCTACCCACCTACCCCATAATAATTGTTTAAAACAGAAATAACTATTAGCTAACTCAAAAAAAAGTAATGTGTCATAACAAAATCACTTTTGATATAAGTTATATTCAGGTATAACTTACAAATTATATTGTTACAAATAACAAATGGGTTAGACTTCTGAATATGACTTCAGATAATGTAATAGAAAAAAATAAAATTGAGAGTGATCATCATGGAAATTTGTTATGGTTACAAGTAGGATGGATCATAAAATAACTTGAGTATTTAGTATATATGCACTACATGACATATCTATGGAAAAAGCATTAAAAGTACAAATAATGAAATGGAAAGGGAAAAATTGATGATGGAGATCCTTTGTCACATACTGTTGGCAGAGCATACCCATTCACAGGATGTAAATCCTAGTCTAAGCTGCTGGGATTGAGGTCAGGTCACTCAGCTGTTCTGACCTGAGTTGTGTACCTAATCAGAATTAAGGCACTTTCAGTGTTGTCACAGGTTATTGTGAGGTTCCACTGTAAGTGCATGAAACTCCTTAAAAAATAAATTATGTTTGGAATGTAAACTAATGAGATTTAAAGTGATTGCTTCTGCTCATTTAGAATTTTTCTCTTTCCCTAGGAAAAGAGAAAATAACTGACTTTCTGTTGTGCTCATGGAGGGAAGGGAATATAAATAAACAAATATATATACCTACATCATATTTATATTTCTTTAATTGTTGTTTTCTTTCTTTCTTTCTTTTTTGGAAGCAGAGATCAGACTTGGAATGAAGGAAACTCCTGCAGAGCTAAGTTCTGTGTTCGAAACTCACAAGCAAAGACTCATGGGTGATGGTCCCTGTGACTTGACTTGCAGAGGAATCTGTGCATCACATGAGAGAATCCAGATTAGAGAGAGAGATTATGAAGGAAACCAGTGTGGAAAAGGTTTTATAAAAAAGCTAACTCTCATTGTACATCAGAGAATCCACACTGGAAGGAAGCCTTATGTATGTAACCACTGTGGGAAAGCTTTTGTAAAAAGAGGAAATCTTATTACACACCAGAGAATCCATACAGGAGAAAAACCTTATGAATGTAACTATTGTGGAAAGGCTTTTACACAAAAGGGAGCTCTCATTATACATCAGAGAATCCACACTGGAGAAAAACCTTATGAATGTAATCAATGTGGAAAGGCTTTTACACAAAAGGATGCTCTTACTAAACATCAGAGAATCCACACTGGAGAGAAACCTTATGAATGTAACCAATGCGGAAAGGCATTTAGTCATAAAGAAACTCTTACTATACATCAAAGAAACCACACTGGAGAGAAAAATTATGAATGCAATGAATGTGGAAAGGCTTTTAGACGTAAAGGAACTCTTACTGCACATCAGAGAATCCACACTGGAGAGAAACCTTATGAATGTAATCAATGTGGAAAGTCTTTCACTAAAAAGGAATCTCTTATTATACATGAGAGAAACCACACTGGAGAAAAACCTTATAAATGTAACCAATGTGGAAAGGCTTTTACAGAAAAAGGAACTCTTACTACACATCAGAGAATCCACACTGGAGAGAAACCTTATAAATGTAATCAATGTGCAAAGTCTTTCACTAAAAAGGAATCTCTTATTATACATGAGAGAAACCACAGGGGAGAAAAACCTTATAAATGTAACCAATGTGGAAAGGCTTTTACAGAAAATGGAACTCTTACTGTCCATCAGAGAACCCACACTGGAGAGAAACCTTATAAATGTAACCTATGTGGAAAGGCATTTAATCATAAAGGAAGTCTTACTGTACATCAGAGAAAACACACTGGAGAGAAACCTTATGAATGTAATCAATGTGGAAAGGCTTTTAGAGGCAAGGGAAGTCTTACTAAACATGGAAGAACCCACACTGGAGAGAAACCTTTTGAATGTAATCAATGTGGAAGGGCTTTTACCAAAAGGATATCTCTTACTGTACACCAGAGAATCCACCCTGGAGAAAAACCTTATAAATGTAACCAGTGTGGAAAGACTTTTGAAAAAAGGGTATCTCTTACTAAACATCAAAGAGTCCACACTGGAGAGAAACCTTATGAATACAACCAATATGGAAAGGGTTCTATTTAAAAATCTGACTGTTAATTGCCACATCTATGAAGAAATGTAAAGACATTAAAATAAGGAAGAAAATGAAGTAGGGAGGGAACCCTGGGAGAAGATGTGGTAGTGCTGATGCCTTTCATACTTAGCCATCTCTAGCTATAATCCTATGGAGAGAGTGAAGAAGGGAAAATAAAAAGGGGAGTAGAGGGGACCAATAAATTCTTAGGTATTTGAAAGGCAGCATGGGAGAATAGAAAGATCACTATATATCACTATAGTCAGGACATGGGTTGAAATTCTGTTTCTGCAACTCTGGGCTTGGGAAAGTAATTTAATTTGACTGGAACCCAGTGCATTTAGACTAAGGTTAGGCTCTGTCCCCACCCTAAATCCTTTAAGAAGCCAAACAAGTCTTTTAAAATGAACCCTATGCCTCAATTCCAATTATTACTGGTTCTCAGCTTCAGATTAGGGGTAACAACTCAGATGACTTCATTAAGCCTTCTGAGCATGATTGGCAGTTTGAAAAGGGCAATACCGTGTTTCCCCGATAATAAGACCTATCCTGAAAATAAGCCCTCCCCCTACTGTGTACGATTCCTCTAAAATAAGCCCTCCCCTGAAAATAAGCCCTATTGAGATTGCTACTGTAGTGAAGGTGATCCCCTGCGCTACACGCTACATTACGGTACCCTCTGTATGCACCATCTCCTCCCTCCCCCCTGGGTGAAACGCAGGCCGTGCTCCGAGCTGCATCCAATCAGAGCTGCAGCAGTGAGCGTGTCATCCTGCTCTTCCCCAATGATTTGCTTGCTGGCGCCATTGAGAGCAGTGCCGCGGAGGAGAGCTGAGGCAGGACAACATAAAAACCCGGTATGTACGCAGGAGTGAGGGGGCATGATAGAGGATAAAAGAAGAACTCAGGGGGCATCATGGAGGATAGAAAGAGCACTCGGGGAGCCCTCACCACACTAAAGAAATGAAGAACTTCCTTGAAGAGAGAAGAATAGATCAAGTAATGATTCCTGCAGGGGGGCATGATGGAGGATAAAAGAAGAACTCAGGGGGCATCATGGAGGATAGAAGGAGCACTCAGGGAGCACTCACCATGCTAAAGAAATGAAGAACTTCCTTGCAGAGAGAAGAATAGATCAAGTAATGATTCCTGCAGGAATGACTGCCTATCTCCAGACCCTTGATTTTGCAATAAACAAGCCATTCAAGACCATTTGCGCATAGAAGTCAATGACTACATTGAAAATAGAATGGAAAGAAATCATTGTGGAAACTTTGTGAAGCCCTGTCTGCAAAAAGTCTTGACTTGGGTGAAGAAGTCATGGGATAAATTACTGACAGCTGTGTCGCCAAGGCACTACAAGCAGGTTACCTGGACAAGACATGTTCATTTAAAGAGAGCTATATTGCTGGACATGACAGATTGGGTCCACTTCTTCTGAAGGAAATAGTAGCACAAGACATCCAGGACGGAATTCAGGGTATGGACACTTATGACGATGTTGTTGAAGACGATGACATGATCATTATTGAATAAAGGTACTTTTTTTTGTTCACATTTACCTGTTTATTAAAATTGCTGTCAATGTTCATTAAAATAAGCCCTCCCCTGAAAATAAGCCCTCTGGTGTTTTTCTGTCCAAAAAAATAATAAGACTGTGTCTTATTATTGGGGAAACACGGTAAGATATCAGCAATTCTAAACCTAGATCTTTGTTGATTTAGAAAACTTGCACATTCTTCCTAAATGAACAACTCGGTACAACTAATAAAACAGGTTTCTTGCTATATTTGTTCAGGCAGAAGATATTTTACTAAGATGCTTTTAAAAATAAAAGATTTCAACTTTGGAGTTTCATCTTAAATCTTTCAAATTGACATTGATAATCCCAGAAGCTGGAAATAGCACTGGGGAGGTAATAAAATTAGAGACACAGTAATATGTATCTAGTATGTAGCTATGAATTGATGGTCCAAGTTGCCTGAAAAGTCATTTAGTATCAAGATTTATTAAAAGGTGACAAATGTCACATACTTTGTGATAAAGAGACCCTACAAGCAAGGCATGAACTCTTAAGGAAGTGAGGGGAAAGAAAGATTCCATCTATACTAAAATATTCATTGCAAGTGGATTTTTTAACATTTTAGTTTGGTTTTTTTGGTTGCAAATAAAAAATTGATGATTTTTAGTTGGAGAATGTCTAAACAAACTATGATAATGAACATACTGGCATATTGTGCCGTGATAAAAAGTGGATGCGAAGAATTCAAAGACGTATAGGGATATGTAAATGAATGGAGATAGACTGAATTGAGAAAAAGCAAGAAGAATTAGCTACATGGTGATTCCCTCAAGTACTCAAATATCCTGATCAGTGATCTCTTCAATTTGAAATTCTTCCAACAATATAGATCCAAGAATGTCTGTCTGTCCATCCTGTGTGACTCTTGCCTATGTTTCACATGAGTTCATCACAGAGCAGCTATCTTGTGTTATGGAGTCCTTCCTTACTTTCTCCTACCATCTCAAGGGCACTTGTGGAGTGTTCTAGCTATCCACTCATCAGCCCTCTTCCTTACCATGCGACTAACTCCTCTTCTCTTCTTGTCCCATAATTTAATGTCAGGAATGAGCAATGTTAATTATCCCAACAGAGGACACCAAGAAAGTTCACAAAGTGCATTGGTCAGCAAACATTTGACTCCCTTAACAAATAGAGAGGGGCAGCTGCAGAGATGGTACTATATACTGGTACTAGACTATAAATGAACTTGTGAAATCTTTTAACTTTGTAATCTGAATGTACTAACAGTGGAAAAACACAACTTTGGGACCCTACAATCTGTCAGTTGTTGATAGGTTGATACATTAGGCAGAAATGGGCGACTATTACCAGTTGTCTTGACCTATATCTTGCCACTGGGCTCAGATGGTCCCAGTAAGGCTAATGACTTTACCCACTTTTATCTCACTTACATCCAAGTCACTTGCAAATCAAGACATCACTTGCTGATGACATCAACCTCTTTGAGAACAAAGGAACAAAAAGAATCTTCAAGTGAAAAAGCTCATGAGTTCAAAAATTCACCATTCCTCTCAGTTAAAAGCAAAAATTCAGTTTTCCCATCAGTTACTTTTAATTGCAAGAAAACTCTGACTTAAGTTGAAAAGTGCATTATTTATACAAAACACTCAAATTCCAAAGAAATTGTTCTCTCAGAACCACTTGCAAATCATTTTATTTCTAGGAAATTTATTATTTTCTATATGTTTTACTATTGTGATTTTGTTCTAGAGCATCTGTTGTTCTCTGTACTAGCCAAGATGGTCCCTTTCCTGGAAATTCTATCTCTAGGTATTTTTGTATAAGTGGAGGAAATTTGCTATCAGTTATTTCTGCAAGATTCAGGTGGAAAGTATCAAGGTTTTCTAGATGAAAAGAGAGGTTGTTACCAATTCACATTTCAGACTTTCAACCAATCAAATTGTCTCTGCCCCCATGATATTGTTAGTCCTTTACCTATTTAGATTGTTTTCCCCACCTACCAACTCCTGTTTTTTGTTCTATCTTTAAAATGGGGAACAGGGGAACCTTTCATCCTTCAGGTCTTTAGCCATATTGAGAATCCATTAGTCCTCTTTACTATTAAAGTTGTACTTAATAAACTGCTAATGCTCAGAGCTTTGTCCCTCAGTTCAGTTGACTTGACTTGTGACAAATAGGCCTGGTGATCTTTAGACCACGCATACAATCTTTCCTGAAGGAAGATTTAAGTTTATAGAATATATGCTTGGAAGCCCTTGCCATTGAATTAAACCCGATTCTCTTTTGCCTGATTTGTTGTTCAGTCACTTCAGAAGCAAAGATAATAGAGTGGTTTGAAATTTCCTTTTCCAGCTCATTTTATACAGGAGGAAACTTGGGCAAACAGGGTTCAGTGAGGTGACCAGGGTACACACCTAATCTAAGATGGGATTTAAATACAGGAAGTTGAGTCTTCCTGATTTAGGGTGAGGATTAGGGCTCTGAGTACTATGGGCTCCTAGCAGCCCTTGGTCTCACCTTAAAGGAGGCTGTAAGCTTGGAGAGCATTTGTTTTTAAGTCATTCAGTCTTGTCCCACTCTTGAGGGTCAGGAAAGTTACATCATTCTGTCAATTTCAGGTGATCAACTTGAATCAAGTTGCTGAGACTAAAGATGGCTCAAAGGTATAACTTGCACACAAATTTAGGGTTAGACCTTATCAGATAACTATCATTCCTATATTAGGAATAAACTTCTAAACACCACTATCACCTTGGATACCGAGAGATCTTTCTTAGTCAGAATTGGACAGTTTTCCTTTAGCAACGTCTTCCCCAAAGCTAATAAGATTTTCTGACCTTTTCCAAAGAGAACGCACCTGTTAAATCCTAGGTCTTTCCACCTAGGGGGAATTTTCAAGGCCTCCCCCTTCCCAAATCTTAAAGTATTGTTTTAAAACAAAGAATACCCAAATACTTATTGGAGTTGCCAAGTATTGTAACCCTACTCTTGAGCAGCTGAATTCATCATTTGGCCTCTAGATCAAAGGGTGTTAATTTAATAAAAGTATGATTGCATCACCCTCTAGAAGTTATTTTTTCATTAGCAACTTTTCCTACACAAGGGTTTCCCCAAAATCCCAATACAAGCAAAATTAGAAAATAAGAAATGATATAGATTTAAAATATCAAATGATTACTGACAAATGATATCAATTCAGTCAAATGTATTTCCAAATTGTCTTATATAGAAAATCACTTCATGCATCTATCAATGTGACACCCTGGACTGATTGTATTCAGTGACCAGTGTAGCAGACTTTAGATCCAATTACACAGTTTTATTTCTTATTCTGACATTTCTAAAGAGATCATTCTCATGAAATTTTAATCATTTTAATCATCTTACCTATTCAAAGCCAAATTTCACAGTTATCCTAATATATATGCATCTCTCAATTAATAGGTTTTTTTTAAAGATTTTTATTTGCAAAACATATGCATGAGTAATTTTTCAACACTGACTCTTACAAAACTTTCCGTTTGAAATTTTTCCCTTCTTTTCCTCCACCCCCTCCCCTAAATGTCAGGTAGTCCAATACATGTGAAAAATGGCAAAATATATATTAAATCCAATGTACATATACATATTTATACAGTTATCTTGCTGCACAAGAAAAATGAGATCTAGGGGGAAAAAAGACCTGAGAAGGAAAAGAAAAAGCGTGAAAATGCTATATTATGTTCCACACTCTGTTCTCACTGTTTTCTTTCTGGGTGCATATGGCTGTCTTCATTATTGAACAAGTGGAACTGGTTTGGATCATCCATTGTTGATGAGAGCTCTGTCCATCAGAATTGATCATCTCCACACCTTTGATCTGACTCTCCCTCATGCCTGGAATCCTCTCATTCCTTTTCTCTACTTCTTCAAATCTCTTCTTCCTTCAAGGCTCAGCTGAAATATCTTCTTTCCTCAGAAGTCCTTCCTTATCTTCCCACTTGCTGAAGGTCTCCATTTCCCCATCACCTCACATCTTTCTGAGATTATCTCCAATTTACTGTGTATGTATCTAACTTGGACATAACTATTTGCCTGTTGCCTCTCCCATTGCAAGATGAGCTTCTTGTGAGTAAGGACTGATTGGGCCTCTGTACTTAAGAAAGTAACTGGTGAATAGTAGGCCCCTAATAAATGTTCATTGATTGTTGATCGCTCTGAATGCATTTTATGTACAGTCACATAGGTATTTTGTTTCCCTTTTAGGATGTAAGCCCTTTGAGGGAAAGCACTTATTCAACATTTGCTGACTGCTTGTATCAGATCTGGGTGTGAAATGTTTTGAAAAAACACCAGAAAAGGGGCAGTTCGGTGGAGCAGTGGATAGAGCACTAACCCTGGAATCAGGGGAACCTGAGGTCAAATCTGGCCTCAGATACTTGACAGTTAGTGCCTGTGAGTCCCTGGGCAAACCACTTAACCCCAACAGCCAAAGGAAAGCAGGGAAAAGCAAAAGGCCAGAGAAGCCTGGGTGCATCCAGAGAAGTTCAGCCAGGAGGGGGAGAGGACCGAGAATGATGGCTTAGGAGAAATGCCTGCATTCACTGGGAAAGTTTAGCAGAGAAAGAAAAGAGGGCACTTAATAGGAGAGATAATAGGTGTCTCTGAGGATATGAAGGACTCCATTCACATAAAGGAAGGTTCAGGAGTGTCTTGATGTGTTTCACTGGGCAGAACCAAGAGCAGCTGGTGGGTGTTGTGAGAAATGGGTTTCCGATGGGAGAAAGCTTCCAGCAATTAGAGCTGATGCAAAATGGAATCAGCTCCACTCAGAGAGAACCTTAACCCTAACCCTAACTGCAGCATAGATTTCCACTCTTTCTATTATTGTTTACTTGCATTTTTGTTTTCCTTCACATATATTGGATTTAGCATATACTTTAACATTTAATATGTATTAGACTACCTGCCTTCTAGGGGAGGGGGTGGGGGGAAGGAAGGGAAAATCTGAAATACAAGGTTATGCAAGGGTCAGTGTTGTCACATTATCCATGCATGTGTTTTGTAAATAAATAAATAAAATGGGGAGGGGGGGAGAAATGGTAAATGTTGAAAACTATGCATATATTTTTAAAATAAGCTTTAAAATCAAGAAATCCATCTGTCAATTTTATACTGTAGACTGATTGCATACAGAATAGAATAGAGTAATTCTGATCCATTACTTTTCATTGTTACAGTTCCTGACCCTGTAGCATTAATGCTAAATTTTAAGGATATTTTTCCTTAAGGTCTGGTCAATGGGAGAACTCCAATCTGGATTTATAATGAAAAATGTTGTATAGGATCCCATTTTTCCCAAAAACCATTTGCTTCAAGTTCCTCAGAGTATAGGATCTGTTATTTTGGCTTAATCCGGTGCTGCAATTTTAGCAGAGCAGTCTTTCTGCTAAAAAAAGGAGGAGGGGCTAGGGTAGCTAGGTGGTACAGTGGACAGAGCACCAGCCTTGAAGTCAGAAGGACCTGAGTTCAAATCTGGTCTCAGACACTTAACAATTCCTAGCTGTGTGACACTGGGCAAGTCACTTAACCCCAATTGCCTCAGCAAAAGTAAATAAATAAACAATAATAAAAAAAAGGAGGAGGGGATGAGTCTGGGAGGGAAGGAGCTGGTGGAGGCATTGAGGGGGAGGAACTATCAGAGATGACCAGCCTGGTGACCCAGGTGGGATTTGAACATTGGGTGGAGTATAGAAGCCTGGAGGAGGAGTTTAGAAGAGGGGACCTTTGTATGATTGAGAGGTTGGAGGGGGGAAGGGTTTAGGTGGGAAATTCCTTCAGTCTTGGCCCTGGTTGTGAGTAGAGGAAAGAACTGAAGCATCCAGAGGATAGATAAGGTGGAGTTTTGGGACTAGGAAAACCCTCCCAGACTGGGTTGGTGGTGTTTGGGACAAAAAGACCTACCCAAAGTGACCACTACAGAGATCACTCATAGAAAGCAGAATTATTTATTAGAATCTCGAGAAGCGGACCCCATCCTGATCTGGGAGCCAAATTCACAGCAGGAGAGAGCCACTCCCTTGAAAATGTTCACAGCTTTTATACATTTCAGACAAAACCTCCAAAATCCCACCCTCTATATGGTGTGATTGGTCACATAAGCTCTATCCCCCTATTTGGTCAGTGGAATGCAGTAGACAAGGTGATATACAGCTTCGGCCTCATAATCCCTTCTTTGGACAATGGAATGTAGTCCAGGCCTTACCTCAAAATCTCGTGACTGGGG
The DNA here is from genome assembly GCF_016432865.1 of Antechinus flavipes. NCBI lineage: Eukaryota > Metazoa > Chordata > Mammalia > Dasyuromorphia > Dasyuridae > Antechinus > Antechinus flavipes. The sequence continues at coordinate 1,339,787 of NC_067399.1, forward strand.
CCTATAGGCCTGATTTACTTTAGTTAACAGTCTCTGATCAATATGTGCTTAATCTATAAATTCTTCACCTTTCCACACAACCCTCCCCCCAACACACACACCGTTATTTATAAATATATATGTATATATGTTTCCTCATGAAGAACTAACATTGTGGTCAAATTCAATTAACACCTCCTCATCTGGATCATACCCTGCTACCGTGTCCCATCCCTCTTTCTGTAAAACCATCATTTTAATGGCAACCCCTATTTGTAAGATTCTTGACAATGATCTTTGAACTATTCTTGTTACTAATGTAATTATACAGGGCAAACATGGCGGGGACAGAATGATACCCCTGACTGCAATGTCTGTACCACGAGAGCTGTTTCCCCCAGCCACCATCAAACCAAGAGCACCAGCCATTTGTGAAGGGAGGTTTTCAGACCTGTACTGGCACATGAACTATCCTGCGAGTGCCCTTGGTCATTTCTTTTACTGCTTGTCCTTTGTCATCAATTTGCATACAACAGGTGGACAGTTTTGTTTCTCACAGATGCCTCCTTCCTCTGCTAATGATAATCTAAAACTAATCTATGTTCTAGAACCACTTCTCTTGTCTGGGGGGGCCTGATTGACCAACAGATCAAGGGCCTGAGTAGTTTGGTTAGTAGTTACCTCAAGGACTGCCTAAAAAATTTAGGTCTAATTATACCTATATAACAAACCCCAGCCCAATTTTTGGGTAAATGGGTATAAGCCATCTCACCACAAACCCAATAATGCCCCTTCAGGGCAGGATTATCTTCATACCAGAATATAAAGGGTCCACTTGAAGGTGGAAAATACCTGACATCCCAGGGACCTAAGGCTCTCCTCCCGTATTAGAATTACATCTCCACAGATGACTTTTAACTGCCCATTGGCATGTGGGACCATTTTCCCCAGTTAGATCCTGAGGGCTCCAGAAATCATTAAACATTTTCCTAACAGTGCCTTCTCTATTCTCCCACTTCCACTCCATCGAAGTGTAAATTGAACCTGGAGCTGTGCTATTCAAGGTTACACATGTCCATAGCTGGGGTCCCTCTGGGTCAGGGATTAAACAGGCAAGTGGCATTTTCCTCGCACACCCCTCACCGCTATCAGAACGCTGGATACAGCGAACCACTGATCCATCATAACAAGTTATACTGGTTTGGTCCCATCTATTCACATACCTACTGCAGTCTATGACAGCTCCCTTCTCTGGCCTGTGAATAAATGTCCATGTACATTCACTTTTTCCCATCCATGGCCCTGTATCAGACTGATTCAGGCCCTGTACCAGACCCTAAAACTCTACTGGTCAGAGTCCAGTGATGCTTTTCTTCTGCTGACCAGAAACCTGTTCCGTTGTGTACTGACCGTTGCTCAAGATTCAGGCCGGAGACAAGGGAACAGGAACCAGAGCCACTATGTAAGTTGATCAGGTCCCCTATATATCCAACAGTCAGTCAATCTAAAGCTAGTGGCTATTGTTTGGATCAGGGTTTGAAAGGTATTTTCATACCCCACTGCTCTCGAGGTACCAGTACAAAAGATGTACCCACATAACATCATACATGCATATACAAGGCACAGTCTACAACCCTTTGGGTTTGGTTCACACCCCATTCTTCCTAATAGTATATAATATCCCTAATTCCTAACAATACAGTTCAACAAAATGTAATCTCCAGTACCAACAAGAAAAGTCCCAAGAGAGTTCCCCAAATGAGACAAGTCAAAAAGATTTTACATGCACAATTCATCAATCTTTGCTAAGTTTTCTGTAATTTCAGCCGCATTTTCAATGTTCCTGGATCAGTCTCTACTGCCCATTTCTTTGGTGCATCCGCAGGACCTTTGACTCGAATGTGATGTGTCCAACCTTTCTCTTTGGTGCATATCGCCGTATCTGAAGTCAACAGGATCTGGGAGGGCCCGTCCCATGTCAGGGTCAGCTTGTCCTCCTTCCACGTCCAAACCAGGACCCAGTCTCCAAACTAAAACTTATGCACCGTGAATCCTAAGGGAGGAGTCTGAGCAATAAGCCCTTTTAGTTGTACAATTTGCAGATGTTTCATGCAGTACGGACATGACATATTTCCTTAAAAACAAATCCTTGGTCTCAACTATTGAATCCAAGGAGGAATTTTGAATCCCTTTTGGATAAGGGTGACCATACAATAATTCATAAAGTGATAACCCCAACATCCCTTCAGGATTTTGTTCTATTCTTAATAAGACAAGGGGAAGGCACTTGGTCCAAGGCAATTGTGTCTCAGCAATTTAGTCAGTTGCTATTTAATTTCCTTTTTCATCCTTTACACTTTATCTAATGAGGGCGGATGCCATGGAGTATGTAAGTCCCATGATATTTCTAGAGCTTGGGCCAGATAGGAGGATCTTAGCTGTAAAATGGGTGCCTTGGTCCAAATCTATCTGCTCCACCAACCCATATCTGTAGTGATATGCTCAAGGAGGACTTTTACGACTGCCTAGGCAGTTGCCCAGGCATTGGGGGAGGCTTCCACCCATGAGGGCAGATGGTCCACTATGACCAACAGGTATTTGAGACGCCCCACAGATGGCAGCTCGGTAAAGTCCACCTGAATGCTTTGGAAAGGCCTGATATGGGGGGGGGGGCTTCCTCCTTTTTGGACTTGTCATTGGGCCGCCCTATTTATCCTCTGACAAACAGGATACCCACTGACCATTACCTGCTATTGTGTACAAACCAGTGCCACAAACTTCGTCAGCACCGCATTACACAGGCCTCGGACACCCCAGTGACTGTCCTGATGTAAATGTGGGAGCACATGTCCCATCCCCGCTGTGGTCAGTACCTCTCTGCCGTCAGGGAGGAGCCAGTGCCCCTCTTTATCCTCCTGAGCGCCAAGACTTTGGATTTCCTGCTTCTCTTCTGGGGTAAGAGAAGGTGGAGGTATCAGAGGCAGAAAGGCCAGAATTAGCACCATCATTTCCTCCATCCTTACAGATTCCTCTCTTCCAGCCCATTTCACCTCCTCGTTCCCAAAACAGTTGCCTCTTGTCTCAAATGAATCTCCTCTTTGGTGCTCCTGCCCATGAATCACTGCAATGTTCTTAGGTGACATAAGATTAGTCAGAATTTTAGTGACCAATGCCCTGCCTGCCAATCCCTTCCCTTTATTGTTTCCATTCTTTCCCCCAAGTAATTTACAGGATCTAATTTCTTTTTTCCTTTATTTATACAATGACTTAAATATTTTACCTCACATTTACAAATTGCAATTGATCTTGAGAAATTCTCAGTCCCTGTGTTGCTAAATAATTTAACAAACTGATAGTGACTTGGACAAAGTCACTCTTTTTCCTCCCTGCCACAAGAGGATCATCTACATATTGTAAGACTTTTAACAGTAAGAAATTTATCCCAGAATGTTCACACAATTCTTACATACCCAAGTAGATGTTTCATAAATTGAATATTATACCAATCATTTTGCTTTTAAAATACCTAATACACAGAAAAATCCCAAACTAGATATTGTCCATAACAAAAACATTTTCAAAAGGACGAAGGCAAAAACTATTATCCTTGGAGTCCCTTTCAGATAATTGCATCAATACAGTTAATTAAAACTTCCTATTTTGACATAAAATAATCTGAAGAGTTCTTTAAAACATCAATTAAACTTTTTGAAATTACTCTTTTAAGCTATAGATCACATTTATGATCATATTCCTTAAACAAGAAAGCCATTATGTTTCAAAGAAACAAATATTCAGTCAATTAACACCATGTAAGAGCAGCCTGTCCTTTTAAAAGCTTAGCCTGCTTCTTCAGCATTTTGGCTGCAGCATGGACAAAGGCAACTTTCCACTGCTGCCCTTCCCCCCATTCAATTTCCTATACAGGAATCCTCAAGATTTAGGCAATCAGTTTATTTCCTTTCTTTTTCCAACTGATTCTTTCTTGATATCATTCAAGCTTCCAATTTGCTCCTACAAATCAATCCTTCATAAATCACCTGCATTCTTCTTTCCAGTTCCCTTCAGAACTTTTAAGATCCACAATATAGTGAATAGCTAGATAACTCCATAAAACATAACTTAACAATGTTAACAAATTACCCAATATGTTTCAGAAGGTAAAGGTATCAATATTCAAACAAATTCCAAGATCTTTTACTCAGAGTAAACAAATCTAGCATGCAAAGGCAATGCAAAATTATTATCCACAATTTCAGAATCATCTCAAAATCATCTTTAAAATCTCCTGCCTGAGTTTTGATCAGATAAGGTTTTTATTGCCCTTTACTCTAATAGGCTCTGAAAACTCTTCAGCCCAGTTCTTCCTTACTTACAAATTAGTACACCAGGTTAAAATGTTTAAAATCACAAGCAACTTGTCAAATAACCAATTCCCAAATTTCTTAATCATTGTTCTTAAAACTTAACAGAGCTTTTACATCAGCAAAACAGACTAGGGGCTTTTTCCAGGACCCCTGCCCCAGGAGAAAAGTTTGTTTCACCTTGAATTCCCTCCCAGAATCCAGAGGGAGCTTCTGTAAATTTCCAAGCCCATTTAGTGCATCTCTCTGCCTTCACAGAGAATGCCTAGATATTCCATTCAAACAACTTTCTAAACTTTCAAATTCCTTACGAGCTTGCTAACTTTTTAACACAGAACACAAAATGCAAAGCAAACAGACAGACACACACAGACACACGCAGAGCTCTATTTTTCCCTTTTATCTTTCCTTATATCCTTTTATAGCTACTGTCCTGACAAATTCTTGGACTGTGTCTTTCCCATACTTAGTTCCCAAACTAAGTTCAGCAGTTTCCCAGAAGCCTCCCTCGGCAGTTCTTTAACCCTGGGACCTGTCACAGTCCAGCACTCAATAAAATTTAGCAAGGGCTATTCCCTCGGGTTCCCTAAAACCCCACCAATAAGACCCCCAAACTGTTCCAAGAGTTTACTGAATCACACAGTGCAGATTCTAAAACTGTGGCCAGCCAGTCAGGACTCAACTTCCTTCAATCTTCAATTCTGCTTTCCACTGAGTACCCCTGCTTCAGGTCTTTGTCTAAGAAGGAGGGAAGCTGCACACCCAGAGTCAGAGACCATATACAAAACTGCTCCAAGGGCACCTGTCCCTGTTCGGGGTGTGCACAGCTATCTCCCCCAGAGACCCCATCCCAGAGAGCCCCCAACTGTTTGATACAAAAAGACCTACCCAAAGTGACCACTACAGAGATCACTCATAGAAAGTAGAATTATTTATTAGACTGTCGAGAAGCAGACCCCATCCAGGTCTTTGAGCCAAATTCACAGCAGGAGAGAGCCACTCCCTTGAAAATGTTCACAGCTTTTATACATTTCATACAAAGAACCTCCAAAATCCCACCCTCTATATGGTGTTGTTGGAATCCTTACTAACTGCTAACTAATTAGAGTTGATCTAATCTTACAAGAAGATTTTGGCCAGAACCTGAAACAAGGTACTAAGTAGAACTAATTAATACAAGGCTTGTGTTCACACCTTTACTCATTGGAGTTCACAAGTATGCCAGCTTCACAAAGTAAACTTTCTAACTTCAAGGGAGTTCACACCTCCCTTAAAGCTCTTTGGGCCAGAGAGCACTATGGGAGAAAACCCATAATCCCATTCTCTCAGAACAGTCAGATATAAGGCCAGTGATGAGAGATCTATTGCAGAATACATTTTTCCTCTTGGCTGGCTGGTCGCGGAGGAGAGTTCAGCTGGACTGGAGAGAAGCGACTCTGGTGCAGACACAGAGCACTTTGACAGATTTCAGCGGAATTACGCCAGAAGCCCTCTCTCCAAGGCAAGGCAGAATATATTCCACTTGGCTGGCTGGTGGCAGACGAAGAGTTTTCAGAGGATAAAGCTACTGGTGGAGAGTTCAGTGGACAACCAGATTCATCTTCCTCTCACACCACTGTAGTAGGTGGCTGGGCTCCTGCACACCCCCCACTGAGACCAAGCTGGTCTGAAAGACTCATCAGAAAGCTAGCCGAGCCCCAAGTGAAGGAGACAAGAGATTCATTCCATCTCTGTGCTGGTTGTAAAGAACAAAACCCTTGGATTTGGAGACATTTGGAGGGCCCTAAGCTAAACCGGCTGTGTATTGAGAAAAACAAGAACTCAAACATTTGAACTCATAACATGATGTGATTGGTCACATAAACCTTTATCCCCCTATTCGGTCAGTGGAATGCAGTAGAGAAGGTGATATACAGCTTCGGCCTTATAATCCCTTCTTTGGACAATGGAATGCAGTCCAGGCCTTACCTAAAATCACGTGAAAGATTTTTCACGTGGGCCTATAGGCCTGATTTATCTTAGTTAACAGTCTCTGATCAATATGTGCTTAATCTGTAAATTCTTCACCTTTCCACAGAGTGAGAAGCACAAAATCTCTGAGCTGAGATCCATCTTCATTGGCTGTAGCTACAATCTCTCTCATTTTTTCCCCCTTGGAGCTAGCTACAATCATTTTGTCTTCTGGAAGCCAGAACTGTGCTTGCAGCTCCCAGGTAGGTCTGAGCCAACATCTCCCATAATTCCCGGCTTCTGATGGCTGCCATGGCCATTGGATCTCATTCTCCTTTTCTTACCTCATGATGAGTGTCCTCAAGATTTATCAGGAGCACCCCTTTCTACCAGGCCTTCCTGATGAGCTCCTCACCCCTAAACCTTTTCCAGAATTCCAATCATTTTCCAAACTTTTCCAGATTTACTATTGCCTCATACTTTCCTAGAACCCAGACTTTGCTCAACCCTCCCAAGTTATGTTTTTATGTTTTATTGATATGTTTTCTCTCTGTATTTACAAATTACTCCTATTTTATGAGTATAACAGTTAAGTAAAAGTAATCGTTATGCCACAGTTCTCTTTTATTGTCCTTACTCAGTAGCTAATTATCCTGAGTCAGTTTCCCTAATTGTTCTGCCTCAGTTTATAATTGTTCTGCTCAATCCTGCAAAACCTACCCTCCCTCTTAATCAGAATATTTGATAAGCATAAAAGATCTTATATTTTAGAACATCAGAATGCCTTTCCCCATTCCAAGCTATTAGAATATCAGATACTGTCTTATCAAGATGCCTCTGCCCATCTCCCGGGTACCTCCCCCCATCATGTTATACCATCTCCAGTGGCTCACCCCAGCCTGTCAGAGTCCAGTTCCCACTCTCAGCACCCTGACTCCATCCTTGCCTCAGTCTATCCTCTGAGTCTGAGCCACATGTATATAGGTCATTGCTTGCTGGATTCTTGGAGACCATAGTCTCATTCAGCCCTGGGACTAAACCTTTTTGGGCCAGAACTCTGAACATGAAACAAAGGATTCTTACAAGATACAAGGTCAGGGGAATTGATAGAGACAATAGTTATCTAATTTAGCATGGTTCAGTATGGTTGATTTAATCCTACAAGGAGATGTTATGGGCCAGAACTTGAAACAAGGTACTAAGTGGAATTGAGGAGAAAATGGTTAAATCTCAATGGTTAAAACTTCAACAGAAAACATTACCTTTTAGAGAGAATATTACACCAAACCATGGATCCATTTGGTCTTCATAAATCTCTCTCTTGTAAATAAATTATTAAATGCTCTCTAATCTCTGTCTTGCCTGAGTTTTTCCAGGATTATATAATAACGCAGTGATCTTGTCTGAAAGAGCAAGCGATGTAGCACATCTGTAGCACATCACCACCTTTTTATTGTAAACAAAAATGAAGAGAAACCTATTTTATTTGCCTTCCTCTTCCATCACACTGAAGGGGGGAAAGACAACTTTCTTATAACAAATATACCTAGTTGAAAAAGATAAATCCCTCAATGGTTATATTATAGATAGATATATATATGCAAGCATAGAGCTCATGTTCTCTCTCTCTCTCTCTCTCTCTCTCTCTCTCTCTTTCTCTCTCTCTCTCTCCACTCTCCCTCTCTCTCTCTCCATCTGGCACTTCTTTTCTCTTCTTACTCTTTCTTGTTCACTCTGTCTTGCTCTCTCTAGCACTGGTTCTGTCTCTGTCTCTCTCATTGTACCTCTTGCTCTGTTTCTCTGTCTTCTGTTTATCTCACTGTCTCTATCTATCTCTCTATCTCTGTCTTTTTCTCTGTTTCTCTCCCTCATTCCCACCTTCTCACTCTCCCACCCCTCTCTCTCTCCCTCTCTCCTCCATCTGGCACTTCTTTTCTCTCCTTTCACTTTCTTGTTCACTCTGTCTTGCTCTTTCTGGCTCTGGTTCTGTCTCTCTCTCTCTCTGTGTCTTTTTTTTTTCATTTTATTTCTTTTAATCATTTCTTTTCTTCCTTTCTCTCTCAATCTCTGTCTTCCCCTCTCTCACTGTTTCTGGTTTTTTTCTCTTCTCATTCTCTCTTTTTTGTGTTTTTATATATTTCAAAATACATGCAAAGTGCCTTTTCATCATTAAGCTTTGCAAAGTCTTGTGTTCCAGATTATTCTCTCTCCCTCCTCTCCTCTTGCTCACCTAGAAACCAAGTAATACTATACAGGATCAATTCTTGTAAATATCTTTCTACATATATGATTCTGCACAAGAAAAATCAGATCAAAAAGGGAAAAAAACCAACAACAAAGGTGGAAATGTTATGTTGTGATGCACATCCAATCCCCATCATGCTCTCTCTGGCTGCCAAACCTCAAATTTAAAAAGCAAAAAATAAGGCCACAGGGTTCTCCTTTCTGGTTTAAGATCTTCGGCCTATGTTAAAAATCAAAAACTGAATGAAGTTCTCCCTCTGGTGGCAACAAACTGTAAGAACAGAAAAGAAATTGCCAAAACCTACATTTAATTCATTCACACTTGGAGAAGTGAATTAAATTGTCTCTCTGCGTCTGTATTTCTCTTTGTCTTTCTGATTCGCTCTGCTTCTTTTTCTCTTCCTCCTTCTGTTTTTCACTCTCTGGCCCTCTCTGGCTTAATCTCTCTCTCTCTCTCTCTCTCCCTATTTCCTTCTGTCTCTCTTTGTGTATGTGTGTGTGTGTGTGTGTGTGTTTCTCTCTGAAATATACCATATACCAAGTAATGTTGATGTTCCAGAATGACAGCTGGGAATGATTGTGCTGTACGGGCCATACTCAGCAGGACAAACATCCCTGGCTACACAAGCGAGTTGTGGTCCCTTTAAGAAACTATATTTCCTGGTCAAAGGATATGAACAGACAATTTTCAGATGATGAAATTGAAACTATGTCCACTCATATGAAAGAGTGCTCCAAATCATTATTGATCAGAGAAATGCAAATTAAGACAACTCTGAGATACTACTACATACCTGTCAGATTGGCTAAGATGACAGGAAAAAATAATGATGAACGTTGGAGGGGATGCGGGAAAACTGGGACACTGATGCATTGTTGGTGGAGTTGTGAATGAATCCAACCATTCTGGAGAACTGTAATATTCTTCTCTAAAGTGTAAATATTCTCTGGGAGCAAGTTTCTTGAGGGGCTTCTGGAGGCAGCCTTAGTTTCAGTTCAGAGTAATCATCCCAAATGCAGCCAGCAGTTAAAGTCCAGATCCTTTATTGTTTCCTTCAAAATATCCTGGTTAGCTTTCTTAGAGGCCTATCTCTCCCCTTGGTTCCAAGAGCTCTTACTCCTAATCCTTTATCTCTTCCAGCTTCTGCTTCCAGCCAGCACAAAGGTGGAAGATGGAAAGAATCTGTCTCCTCCTCCAAGACCTTCTAGTGGGCTTGTCCTTTTGTGGGCTTGTCCTTTAGTGGGCTCCTCCTTATATATGCTCTCTTAAAGGTGTGAATCTTGTGGAACTCTAATAAGTACTAAGTAGTGAACAAGAGAATTGTTAAATGCCATGCTAAATTAGATAATTGATTTAGCAACTTGTAAGAATCCTAACATCTCCCGCTTTCTTTTTATTTTAGAACATAGGTGGTCATGACTTCCATGACTTCTCAAGGACATGAGAATTCCAAAAAAGAAGGTGATTACACCTTCCCTGACTGCTCAAAAAAGGAGTGAAAACACCATAAAAAGGAGATGATGATGTCCTCCCTGACATCTCAGAAAGGGAGATGAAAACACCAAAGGAAATGGGAAATCAAATCAGATTAGCAGGTTTCTGAAGGGGCTCACTCTTAAAACAGGTATATATAAATCCATCAATACAGGATGTATTGCACATAGTTACATACATTACACAAGCACATAGTAACACAGGCTAGTGGTGATGTGACAAATAACATGAATCAACATGCAGAATTATATATGAAAAGTCCTAGAAATGGTCCAAAAGGAATCCATTATCCATTAGTTCATGTGCCAGCAATCCAATAATTCCTGCAAGTTTTGAACTCCTGCAATAGTCTCATTTTATGTTAGGGAATCCAATGATTCCTGCTAGTGTTCAAGTCCTGCAACAGTCTCCTTATCAGCCATGCTCTTTCAGTGTCAGATGTTTCTTAGATCTTCTCTTTTGTTTTGAGGTTTTTCTTCTTTTCTGTCTCTCTCTAGGTGCTAATTGCCACTCATCTGATTCCTTCTTCATCTGTAGGAATACAAGCAAACCCTCTCTTCCAAGCCATTAACCTATCTAGTCCCTTCTATTTACTACTTTCTAAATCTCTCCTCATCATCTGGCAATTACATTGGAGCTGTTTGCACTGGACACTGCCCTGTTGGTTTAAAAAGCCTGTATTCTCCCCAATTGTAATCCCTTTCTGCCACCTGATTGCTTTTTGGATGGTTGATCATGTAATCCCTTTCTCCCATCTGATTGCTCTTTTGATGATTGATCAGATCAAAGCCCTGAACTTCTAAAGACTCTCTGGGTATAAACTCAGCTGCCATCATGCCCTACATGTCTTTTGTCTTGGGGCTAGGCCCTGCCTCTCATTTCCCTGGGTCAATTTACATTCAAAGGCCCAGTGGAAGCCCTTGTGGCATTTTGGACATGGGGTTTGGGGTTTTATTCTCTCATCCTGTCCTCTAACTCTATCTCTTTGCCTACACTGGGCTCTCAGATGTCCTATTTTTCCCACACTGAAAACATCGATGAGTTTCTCTAGAAGTCCCTTGCCAAGAGGGACCCTGTCTTCCCATGTTCATCATAGTCTGGGTATAATGAGCATTTGTGCCCACTAGAAAAATTAGGTATGATAGATCTTTGGAGAAAACTAAATAGAGACTCGGTAGTTCATGGAACCTATACAAAAACTGGCCACATATAAGAACATAAAGACCTCAAATTCAAATGCAGAAAGGCAGAAATAGTAAATGCATTCTTTTCAGATCACAATGAAATAAAAATTACATTCAATGAAAGCCAGGGGAAAATGGACCAAAAGGAAATTAGAAACTAAATAATCTCATCCTAAAGAATAAACGGGTGAAACACCAAATCATAGAAACAATTCATAATTTCATCCAAGAGAATGACAATAATGAGACAACATACCAAAATTTGTGGGATGCAGCCAAAGCAGTAATAAGGGGAAATTTTATATCACTAAATGCTTACTTTTATAAGATAGAGAAAGAGAAGATCAATCAATTGGGCTTGCAAATAAAAAAGCTAGAGAAAGAGCAAATTAAAAACCCCAGTCAAATAATAAACTTGAAATTCTAAAAATAAAAGGAGAGATTAATAAAATGGAAAGTTAAAAAAAGACTATTAAAATAATAAATAAAATTAAGAGTTGGTTTTATAAAAAGAAAACAACAAAATAGATAAACCTTTTGTTAATTTGATTAGAAAAATTAAAGAGAAAAATCAAATTGTTAGTCTCAAAAATGAAAAGGGATACCTTGCCATCAATGAAGAGCAAATTAAAGCAATAATTAGGAATTACTTTGCCTAACTTTATGTCAATGAATTTGATAACTTAAATAAAATGGATGAATACCTTCAAAAATATAAGTTGCCCATATTAACAGAGGAAAAAGTAAATTGGTTAAATAGTCCTATTTTAGAAAAATAAATAGAACAAGTTATTAATCAACTCCCTAAGAAAAAATCCCCAGGACCAGATGGATTTACATGTGAATTCTACCAAACATTTAAAGGACAATTAACTCCAATCCAATATAAACTATTTGAAAAAATAGGGATTGAAGGAGTTCTACCAAATTCCTTTTAGGTATCATGGTTCTAATACCTAAACCAGGTAGGATAAAAACAGACAAAGAAAATTATAGATCAATCTTCTTATTGAACAGTAATGCAAAAAATTTTAAATAAAACATTAGCAAAATATTTAAAGAAAATCATCCCTAGGATAATACACCATGATCAAGTAAGATTAATACCAGGAATGCAGGGATGGCTCAATATTGGGAAAACTATTAACATAATTGACTATAGCATTATCCAAATTAATAAAAATCATATGATCATCTCAATATATGCAGAAAAAGCATTTGATAAAATCCAACACCCATTCCTATTAAAAAACACTAGAAATTATAGAAATAAATTGACTTTTCCTTAAAATAATCAGTAACACCTATTTAAAAGCATCAGTAAGCAACATATGTAATGGTGATAAATTGGAATTATTCCCAATAAAATCAGGAGTGAAACAAGATTAGCCACTATCAACATTCCTATTCAGTATTGTATTATAAATGTTAGCTTCTGCAATAAGATGAAAAAGAGATGAAAGGAATTAGAGTAGGTAATGAGGAACCAAATTATGGCTCTTTGCGGATGATATGATGGTATACTTAGAGAAGCCCAGAGATTCTACTAAAAAGCTATTAGCAATAATCTACAACTTTAGCAAAGTTGCAGGATACAACATAAATCCTCAGCATTTTTACATATCACTAACAAAAGCCAACAGACATACAAAGAGAAATTCCATTTAAAATAACTGTTGATAATATAAAATACTTTCTGCACAAATAAAGTATGATCTAATAATTGGAAAAATATTAAGTGTTCTTGGATAGGTCTAGCAAATATATTAAAGATGACAATACTACCTAAACTATTTATTTAGTGCTATCCTAATCAGACTCCCAAAAAACTAATTTAATGACCTAGAAAAAAATAACAATAAAATTCATCTGGAAGAACAAAAGGTCAAGAATTTCAAGGGAACTAGTGAAAAATAAATTAAATGAAGGTGGCCTAGCTGTATTTGATCTAAAATTATATTATAAAGCAGCAGTCACCAAAACCATGTAGTTCTAGCTAAGAAATGGACTAGTTGATCAGTGGAATAAGTTAGATTCACAGGAAAAAATCGTCAATGACTATAGCAATTTAGTGTTTGACAAATCCAAAGAGCCCAACTTTTGGAATAGGAATTCACTATTTGACAAAAACGGCTGGGAAAATTGGAAATTAGTGTGGCAGAAACTAGGCATGGACCCACACTTAACACTGTATACCAAGATAAGGTCAAAATGGTTCATGTACTAGGCATAAAGAATGAGACTATAAATAAATTAGAAGAACATAGGATAGTTTATCTTTCAGACCTGTGGAGGAGGAAGAAATCTGTGACCAAAGAAGAACGAGAGATCATCATTGATCACAAAATAGAAAATTTTGATTATATCAAGTTGAAAAGCTATTGCACAAACAAAACTAATGCAGACAAGATTAGAAGGGAAGCAATAAACTGGGAAAACATTTTTACAAATGAAGGTTCTAATAAAGGCCTCATTTCTAAAATATGTATAGAATTGACTCTAATTTATAAGAAACCAAGCCATTCTCCAATTGATAAATGGTCAAAGGATATGAACAGACAATTCTCAGACAAAGAAATTGAAACTATTTATAGCCATATCAAAATATGCTCCAAATCATTGTTAATTAGAGAAATGCAAATTAAGACAACTCTGAGATACCAGTACACACCTGTCAGATTGGCTAGAATGACAGGGAAAGATAATGAGGAATGTTGGAGGGGATGTGGGAAAACAGGGACACTGATACATTGTTGGTGGAATTGTGAACACATCCAGCCATTCTGGACAGCAGTTTGGAAGTATGCTCAAAAAGTTATCAAACTGTGCATACCCTTTGATCCAGCAGTGTTTCTACTGGGCTTATACCCCAAAGAGTAAAAAAGGGAAAGTAAAGAAGGGAAAGAGACCTGTATGTGCCAAAATGTTTGTGGCAGCCCTGTTTGTAGTGGCTAGAAACTGGAAAATGAATGGATGCCCATCAATTGGAGAATGGTTGAGTAAATAGTGGTATATGAACGTTATGGAATATTATTGTTCTGTAAGGAATGACCAGCAGGATGAATACAGAGAGGACTGGCGAGACTTAGATGAACTGCTGCTAAGTGAAATGAGCAGAACCAGGAGATCATTATGTACCTCAACAACGATACTGTCTGAGGATGTATTCTGATGGAAGTGGATCTCTTTGATAAAGAGAGCTAACTCAGTTTCATTTGATCAAGGATGGACAGAAGCAGCTATACCCAAAGAAAGAACACTGGGAAATGAATGTAAACTGCGTGCATTTTTGTTTTTCTTCCTGGGTTATTTTTACTTTCTGAATCCAATTCTCCCTGTGCAACAAGAAAACTGTTCGGTTCTGCAAACATATATTGTATCTAGGATATACTGTAACCTATTCAACATGTAAAGGACTGCTTGACATCTGGGGAGGGGGTGGAGGGAGAGAGGGGAAAAATCAGAACAGAAGTGAGTGCAAGGGATAGTGCTGTAAAAATTTACCCTGGCATGGATTCTGTCAATAAAAAAGTTATTTTTTTTAAAAAGGGCACTTTCTGGACTAGCATCTTGCAGATGGCCCAAACATTTTCCTCGGACCCTGCGCGCTGAGCATTCTTTCAGTGCCAAAACTCTATTTCCAAATAGAACTCTGCCACTACAAAAGTCAGTCCCATAGCAAACTGATTTCTATCCAACAATATACTTTCATTTAGTAACTGATAATTCGGGAATAAGTGAATTCTTTTATTTTTAAACCTACAGCCTATTAAAGGGGATTGTAACAACTCTCTTATTGCCACTAAACTCATGACCACCAGGAACTGAGGGCATTAAAACCTCATCACCTGCAGCTGTCTCTTACTAATTCTAAGTAATTCTTCCTAATTCTAAATTAAGGTCCAAGATCAAACCAGTATAGGAGCATTTCAAATACAGAACTAATTTCAGAGATTATTTCACTACATCTCTACCTGGACATGAATTTCATCTTTCAATGGCCTGAAATTTGCTCAAGCAGCTTTTCCTTACAGCCTATTCCTCTGTGTGATGGGTCTAGTATTTGGAATATTATTCTTTCTAACAAGCATCAATTTGAAGTGAAAGCACCTGGTTAACTCTAATATAGGAAGTTGGTCCACAATTTTTCTTCCCTACTGCCCTCAAATATCAACAGAGGCAATAGGAAAGGAATGGAAGGGAATTAGCAATTATTTTCACCTACTATTTGTCAAGTGCAGTATGCTTCTTTTTTTTTTTTTAACCAATACAGTAACAACAATATTGTTAAGAAATATATTCAGCAAATAAATCATTTTGACTTCGATTACCCAAATTAATGATAAAGGATAAAAGAAAAAAAGATGCTATTTCCATATGAATCGTACCCAGCTCTAGGGTGTATGAAGACAGAGGAAATAAAAAACTATTTGATAAATTTATTGTTTAATTGAAAAAAAAAAACAGCAAATCGTGCATTATAGATTTACAGTTTCATATGCAATCATCTTTTTTTAATTGTACTATATTATAAAAATACTTGTTTTTTCCATAATTTAAAAAGAAAACTAAATATTATGTCACTTTACCTTCAAAACAACCTTACAAGTTAGGTGATATTATTCTCCCCATTTAGGAGTTGAGGTAACTGAGGCAAACAGAATTTAAGTACTTGCCAAGGGGCACAGAGCTAGAAACTGAAGTTTGATTTAAGCTCAGGAACGTCTGATTCTATGTCCAGGTCTCTCTTCCTTATACTACCAGCTCCCCTTAACTTCTAGATAATGGAAACCTTGGGATGAATAATCTTCTATGAAGAAGATGCCCCAAACCAACATCTCTATTGGTCAGGCTTAAGGCTGCTCTGGCCCAATATTACTCCTTTGTCCAGATATTGGATTAGGACTCTCTTTCAAAATGAAGCCTGTCAGGATAGGTCGAAGGATATGGGAAATGGTTTTTGGCTTTGTCTCGCTTGTGTCCAAGAGAACCGTGTAAGTGGCAACAAAAAGATTGTGCGATGATCAATTCTAATGGCTCTTATCAGTAATGAGATTCAGGCAAATTCCATTAGGCTTGGGCTGGACAGAGCCATCTGTGGGGACTGAAAGTGGATCATAATATAGTATTTTACCTTCTTTGTTGTTGATTGCTTTTTTTTCTTTTTGATCATATTTTTCTTGTGCAACATGATAAATGCAGAAACACGCAGGTGAAGAATTGCATATGTTTAACATATACTGGATTACTTTCTCCCAGAGGAGGGAGTGGAGAAAGAAAGGAAGAAAAATTTGGAATACAAGGTTTTAAAAGGGTGAATGTTGAAAACAATCTTTGTATCTATTTTGAAAATTTGGCAAATAAATAAAATTTGAAAATAAATTTTGAAAAAATAAATGGAAATATTTTGAAACATATTAAAAATAATTATACAGCAGATTAATGTGGCATGTTCTATTTTGGGTTAAATAAGCACTAATTGTTATGGGCCAGAACTCCGTACTTGAAACAAGGATTCTTACAAGGTGTTAAGTCGGTGGAGTTGATAAGACAAGGGTTCCCTACTTTAGCGAGGTGATGGATAGTTCTCTAATTCAGTAGCTGTACTTAGCACTTGATAGAGTTCTACAAGAGTCACACCTAGGATAAGGTCATTATACCAGCGAGTATCAGCTGGGACAAACTCAGCCAGATTTTAGACTATTTCTTAGCAGGGGCGTCCTGGGCTGGTCAATGAGTCTGTTTCCCCATCTGTAAAATGAGGGCGCGCACTCTGGGCCGGTGGGTCCCTTCCAGTGACCATGTGGGATCCTACCAGAAGTCACTGCTTGGGATTTGGGGGCTTGGAATTCTCCCGAAAGTGACCAAAGGGATAAGGTGACCCAAGAGGAGCTTCTCTCTGCGAGTCGGCAAACACTGAAGGGCTGCCACGTGCCAGGCTCCGGGCTAAGCACCAGGAGCAAAAGCAGGAGCAAGGGGCGCCCCCTGCTGTCCCGGAGGTCACAGACTGGTGGCGCAGACACCACCCCAACCAGGAGACAGAGACCCCTGTGGGCCCCGCTGTGCACAGGACACACGGGAACTCAAGGGAGTGATTTACTACCCACTAGTTAGGGAGGGTAACGGCTTAAGGAGAGGAGAATTCTGGGAGGGAAGAGTCAAAATCCAATAGAATAATGGCTAGCGGAGGGAGTGATACTTATGGAGGAGGAGAGAGGAATTCTGATCCAAGGCACTTAATTCTTCTTCCTTGTTCTCGCTCCTCATCATACCGTTTAATGCTGAATTTTAAGGGTAGTTTGCATTAAGGTCTGGTCTGCTTGTAGAGGGTCAAAGATCACAATTACTGAGGAAAATTAAATACAATCCAGTCGTGATTTACAGTTAATAATGGTGCCCAGCCCCCGATCTTCCCAAGAGCCTTTTGCTTCCAAAGGTTCAGAGCGTGGGATCCCTTACTTCGGGTTAGTCTGTGAGGCAGTTTCCGCAGGGAGTGGGGGGGGGGGGGAGGAGGGAGGGTCTTTCTGCTAAGAAGGAGGAGGGGGCGAGTGTGGGAGGGGAGGAAGTGACGGAGGCCGCGGGGAGGAGGAGCTCTCAGGGAGGAGCAGCCTGGAGGGGGGTGTTGCCCAGGTGCGATCTGGGCACTGAGGAGGACTTGGGAGTCTGGGAGGAGTTTAGGGCCGAAGATCTTTGCGTGTTGGGGGCAGGACTAAGGTAGGAGAGGCACTGGGAGGCCTAAAGGGCAGAGCCTCCGTGTGATTGGAGTAAAGGGCTCAACCGTCCTGGGGGAGGGACGGGGCGGGGTTCTTGGGACCGGGAAGATCCTCCCAGATCGGGGTGACAGGAAGCAGGAAGTGTGCGTTTAGATCCCTCTCCGTTCCCTGTAGCAGAAACTTGCTCTGCCTGCTTTCTTACCGTTTTCCCCGGGAGCTCAGATCTCTCCCCTTTTTCCCCGGGAGCTCAGATCTCTCCCCGATTTCCCCGGGAGCTCAGATCTCTCCCCTTTTTCCCCGGGAGCTCAGATCTCTCCCCGTTTCCCCGGGAGCTCAGATCTCTCCCCTTTTCCCCCGGGAGCTCAGATCTCTCCCCGATTTCCCCGGGAGCTCAGATCTCTCCCCGTTTTCCCCGGGAGCTCAGATCTCTCCCCTTTTTCCCCGGGAGCTCAGATCTCTCCCCTTTTTCCCCGGGAGCTCAGATCTCTCCCCTTTTTCCCCGGGAGCTCAGATCTCTCCCCTTTTCCCCCGGGAGCTCAGATCTCTCCCCGATTTCCCCGGGAGCTCAGATCTCTCCCCGTTTTCCCCGGGAGCTCAGATCTCTCCCCTTTTTCTCCGGGAGCTCAGATCTCTCCCCTTTTTCCCCGGGAGTTCAGATCTCTCCCCGATTCCCCCGGGAGCTCAGATCTCTCCCCTTTTTCCCCGGGAGTTCAGATCTCTCCCCGATTTCCCCGGGAGCTCAGATCTCTCACCTTTTCCCCCGGGAGCTCAGATCTCTCCCCGATTTCCCCGGGAGCTCAGATCTCTCCCCGTTTTCCCCGGGAGCTCGGATCTCTCCCCCTTTTTCCCTGGGTTCACGCGACACTCACGCAGCCAGGCCTGTGCTTGCAGCTCCCAGGTAGGTCTGAGCCTGCGTCCCCCATAATTCCTGCTTCCATGGCTGCCCTTGCCTTGGGGTCTCCTCTTCTGAACTCGTGGTACGTGGCCTCCGGGGCTACCAGGAGCACAGCTTTCTACCACGGCTGTCTGTTGGATGAGCCCCCCCACCCCTAAACCTTTTCCAGACTCCCAGTCACTTCCCTCATTTGGCGGCTCACACTTTCCCTAATTTCCTGCTTTCAGCCTAAGCTCTCCCCGGAGTTCCCAGCAGTCCTTCCTAGGTAGACCCCGGCACAGCTTTCCTGCTTTCCCCGGCTCAGCGGTCCGTCCGGAGCACTTCTCTCCCCCCAGCGGCCCTGACCTCACCACGGACTGTCCTGGCCTGTCTTGCCTCCCACCCCTGCTCCCCAAACCTCCTGCTTCCTTGCCCCCCGCTGAGCCCTCAGAGTTGATCCCAGACCGGAGTTAGTCTCCCAGGCTCTTACTTTCCCGGATCTTGCCCTGGAGGCGCCATTCCAGAGCCCCGCCCTTCTCCCCCTTCCCAGGCCCCTCCCTCCCCCACAAAGCAGTCAGGCTATTGGCTGGAACGAGCATGTGGGTGTTAGTTCTGTTGAAGGGAGGCGGAGGACCCGGGGCAAGGAGAGCTCTGACTCGGAGCCCTGGAGGCTGACAGGTCTCCTCCCCTCGGGACTCCCGAAGCCCCTTGTGCCTCTGGGCTCTCTGTGGGAGGAGGGGGAGAGGAGGGAGGAGAAGAGGAGTAAAAGATGGAGGGGAGCACTCTTCCTCTTCAGACCTCCTTCCTCTCCGATCCTGACCCTCCTGCATTGTTTCTCCCCCCCTTGGGCAGGGGGGTTAAGGGACTTGCCCAGGGTCACAGCCGCGTGAAGCTGTTCGGTTCCTCATTTGAACCGGGGCCCTCCTGAGCTCCGGGCTGGTGTTCTATGCACCACAACCCCTAGCGCCCCCTCCTGCGCTGCTCTGAAGGGGGCAGTCTCTCCCCTGGGGACCAGACCAGGGCCTTTGTACCTCCGGGAGGACTCACCCCCCAGGAGTCCCTGCAGGCTTTCCTCCTGCTGACAGAAGGGGGAAAGGCCTCTCCTCCTCCGGGAGGCTTCTCCCTCTCCTGCTTCTTGGGAGCAAGGCCTGGCCCAGGCAGGGATTGGGTCAAAGACAGACGCCAAAAGTGGGGAGAAGTTAGAAGAGCTTTACTGGCAGGGCCCCAGAGAGCGTCTCCCAGCTGGGAGCCCCGAGCAGTCAGCCGGGGACCAGGAGGAGGGGAAGCCGGGCTTCTCTCTGCAGAGGCAAAGGAGGGAGGGGCTCTCCTGGAGCTCCGGCCTGTCCCTTGGGGTCAGAGAGGCTTAGAATTAAAGCCCCCCAAGGGGAGGTGTGACCTCTGTTTGTAAGCGCTTTGGCTGTTACTTCTGTGGGTCCTTCAAGGGTGGGAGCAACAGGACCCTGAGGTTACGACCAGGGACCAGAGGGAGGAACGTGACAAAATGGAGTCACTTTGGTTGCTTTGCTACCTCCACAGGGAGCCAGGAGCCAGAGGGAATGGGCCCTGGGAGCCTCGGACCTCCTCCCCAGGTGAGTGCCGTCCTTCCCCAGACCCGACCAACATCCGCAGTCCCAGCCATTTCTACAGACAGGGAGGATGGGCTGTGGAGCTGCAGGGCCCGAGGGATGGGTCATTTCCTTACAAAACAGGGGGAACACAGTAGTCACAGCCCTGCCCTGCCCAGCTGAGTCCTTGGGCCCCTGGCATCTGGGGCACTGAAACACACGCCCCCTGTTGGGGGGTTATTACATTACAGAGGATGGGGAGGTCCTCCCCTTACTTCATGAGGAAGCTCCATTCCCCAGGGATCAGATCTGCTCTCTTTGGGCCCGCCCAGCCCCCTCCCCACCCAAAGTCTCCCCTCCTCCTCTTGGTCTCCTGTGACCGAGCTCCCCTGAAGCTCCTGAAGCACAATTTCTCATGGTTACAACTAAATAACATCTCTCCAGGGGTCAGCACCATGTCCTCAAGAAGCCTCAGGAACTGACTGATCAGTGTTCCTCTGTGTGCCTGTGTACATGTACACACTCACACTCACTCACACACACTCACACACACACACACTCACACACTGACATACACACAAACACTCACACTCACACACACTCACACACACATACATTCACACTCACACACACACTCAGACTCACACACACACACACTCACACACACACACTTGCACCCACCCCATTTCCACTGTCTCACTTTTTCACCTGCTCTCCCTTCACTGGGAACACAAATAAAACCAGTCACACAAGGTCCAGTCCGTCTGCACAATGACAAGACCCACTTGCTGAAGGCCTCTTTCTCCTTCGGCACCAGGGCCCGCCCTCCTTGAGAGGCAGCAGCAGCAGCGAGATTCCTCCCTGCTCCTCAGCGTCCTGGTCTTTGTGCTAAGCCGAGGCCGCTGCCACAGGGGGCCCTTCCCTCCCCATGCCTTCCCCGTCACACACAGACACGTGTGACACCCCTGCAGCCACATGTCTGCGGACACAGGAGCTCTGATCAGGGCCTCAGGCCCCTTTACCCCTCAGACAGAACAAGACGCCTTCAGGTACATCCTTTGACTTTGGCTCAGGACTGATCCCTCCCTTCATCTCTCCTCCCCATGACTCCCTCCCCCTTTTTCTTCTCCCCCTTTTTCACTGGGGAGTACATTGCACTTCTCCATTCATCTTTCCATGTCAATTATTCTTCCTTCCTTTGACTAAATGACGGAGGTTTGGATTTCCTCACTCCTTTGTTTGTGCAAATGTCTACCTGCTCACCCTCCTTGCCAGAAGTAACATTTCCCAGCCCTCCTTTCTCTTCACCCGCTTCCCCTCTTTCTAGTCTCTCCTTACGGTCATCAAGACATGAAAAAGACATTTCCAGCTTTCCTCGACTTTGATTCCTTCTGTGAGCCCAAAGAGAGATCTAAGTGGACTCCTGTCATCTCACTATGGTTGCATATTGTAATGGGCTGAGGCTTGAGTTGAAGTACGTGAGGCTAAATAGTAATTGGACCATACTCTATTACTATATAAGCTTGGAGAAAGAATGGCCCCCGCCCACTCTTTGTGCAAGTCCTGATGTGTTGTATAGGAAATGACGATGTTGGTGGGTGGAGGGAGGAGAGTGAAAAAGAAAGGGGAAGGAGAGACTGCTGGCTGGCGTCTTGTCACAGCTGCTCACATTGCCATTGTGACGGCCCTTCAGCTCAGATCTCCCTCTGCTAGCTGGCTTCCTGTCGCAGCTGCCCATATTGCTATTGCAATCTTTTTTCACCTCTTCACTTCAGTAAAGATTGAAGATTTTTCCCTTAACCTGAATTCCTGACTCCAGCTGATTTTAAATACACGGTCATTACAGCATATAACTAGTTTGTCCTTTTATTTTGAGTCCCTGAGGCTAGTTCATTCAGGATTACTTTTTGTATTTCTCTTCACTTGTGTCTGAACTTCTAAAGTTTTTTTCATTTATGGTCTTCCTTAGGAATGCTGGGAAGAATTTTCATTAAAGGTCCTTTCCTCTAATAGCGTGTTTTTGTTTCATAATTTGCTTTTAGCCATAAGATCATGTTCTTTGCCTTCTGTTATATTTTATTCCAAGTTCTCTGCTCCTTAATGGGGCTCCTTGGTACTGTCAGCAGCTGGATGTGACCTCACAGGAAGAGGTAGTGAGGAAGAAGCAGGAGGTGAAGGTACAGGAGGAGGCCGGGATGAGATGGGTACAGAGGAAGTAAAGAGAGACAAGGGAGGAGAAAGTGAACGGGGAGAGGTCACCTCCTTCTCCAAGGCAAGGCCTCCTCCCCCTCCCCCCTCCCTGAGGAGGTGTCTCCTGTCTGCCGCCTCTGGGCCCCTTGTGGAGGCTTTGGAGATTGCAGACAAGTTTAGCACAAATGATTCAGAAAGCCGTGAAGGAAGCAAAGAACTGAACAGGCTCCCAGGCCAAAAAGCTCTGCAATGGAAAGAGGGGGTGGCAAGGGCCAATATGGCTGATACAGACTCAGAGGAGTCAGGAAGTGAAGCAGGGAGTGATAACGAGGAAGTCCCTGTGGGGGCGCCACTTACATCACCCCCTTGGGGCCCTCTAAGCCAGCAGCGCCCCCTTGGGGCTACTCTAAGTCAGCAGCAAGGGGCAGCTCTAACCCAGTAGTGGAGCCGCTTTAACCCAGGCGCGCCCCCTTGGGGCCGTTCTTACCCAGTGCAGTCCCTTTTGTGTCTGCTATAACCCAGGGGCGCCCCCTTGGGGCCGTTCTAACCCAGGGGCGCCCCCTTGGGGCCGCTCTAACTGCAGGTAGGCATCTCCACAAAGGGATGGAAACATCAGAACTTCCCTCATCTAATCAAAGGAAGGAAGCGGAAACGGCACAAGGAGATGAAGGAAGTGAGTGGGTGTGGATGTGAGGGTGTGAGCGCCTACATGTACGAACCACGCAGAGGAGCACTGATCAGTCACTTCCGGGGGCTTCGTGAGGACCCGGTGCTGCCCCCTGGAGGTGTGTTATGTAGATAAAACCGCGAGAAACGGCGCTTCAGGGGAGCAGGTCCCAGGAGACCAAGAGGAAGAAGAGACTGGGGGGGAGGGGGCTGGGCGGCCCACAGAGAGCAGGCCTCCTGCCTTTCTCACCTTGTCCCCTTCCCGCCCTCCTCCCCGACCCCCCTTGTGGTCTCCTCGGCCATCTCAGAAACTGTAAAAAAGCCATAAATGCCGCCCTGTTCAGAAGTGAAATCGTAGCTGAGAAGAAAAACTGTGGGATGTGGCTCCCCCCTAGGCCGGGAGGAGGTCAGGGCGGCGATCCCTCCTTGGGAATAAACGTGGGTAAAATCCACAAGGGCCGTTCCCTCTGGCAAAGGTGGTTCCTTGAGGAGAAAAGGTTATCGATAAAATGAAGGCGTAAAACAGGCCCAAGGAGTGGGAAGTATGAGCTGCCGCTGGAAAAGCACAAGGGCCACCAAGGAAAGGCGTTGGGAGGAATCCATTAAAGGGATGTGCCATGTGGGCCTAGGAGGCCTAGGAACAGCCCCAAGGGGGCGCCACTGGGTTCCATCGTGTGTTCCGGAATAAGTCATTTCTCAGCTTTATTTCACCTGGTCCCAATCCTGTCAGTCTTAACGACCCCAGTCTCTAGGGCTGGCCCTGACTCTCAGAAAGCCTGTGAGCTTTGGGCAAATCCCTGCTCTGAGTTTGTTTCCTCCTATAAATTCAAGGGGTTCGGACTCTACTTCTGAAGGGTCTTTCACCTCGTATGACTTTTGATGGTTTAGGAGACGGTGACGTTCAAGGACGTGGCTGTGGACTTCACTAAGGAGGAGTGGGGGCTCTTGGACCCCTCTCAGAAGGAGCTGTACCAGGAGGTCATGGTGGAGAACGCCCGGAACCTGCTCTCCCTGGGTAAGGGCCCTTCCCCTGAGAACTGCAAGTCTGCAGTCAGAGGGAAAATCTCCACTCCCCGGGTGCAAGATCTGGGGAGGGGGGAAAGAGAAGGGAAAGTGTAGGATAGGGCCTGGGGATGCCCTTTGTTGTTCCTGACCTCTCTCTTACCCATTCCAGGTGAAAGATTAAATCAGTGGAAGCCTCTCAAACGTGGAACTAATCTTAGGGTTAATGTCTACCTGGACCCAAAGTTTGTCTGCCAGAATATGTGTGTGTGTGTGTGTGTCTGTGTGTATATAATATGCACGTATCTATCTATCTATATTTATTTACATGTCTATTATTTCTGTATGTATAAAAGTGTCTATATAATGGCAGCCATCTCTGGGTTGGGACAGGCAAAGTGAAGCTAAAATAATTGCTAAATAATTTTCTTGTCTGTTTGAAAGTAATAGAAAGTTGTACATTGTGGATTTACAGTTTCATGGGCACTCATCTTTTTTTACGTGCTATGATATGGAAATGTTTGTTTCTAAATTAAAAGTAAAACAAAAGATTGTATCACTTTCTCCTCATCTTAACTTTCCAAGTTAGGGTGATACTGTTCTCTCCATTTGAGAATTGAGGAAACTGAGGAAAACCAAGTTTAATTGACTTGCCCAGAGGTGCACAGTTAGTAATTGTCCAAGGCTCACTTCAAACTCAGGTACACTTGACTCTATGTCCAGGACTCTCGACTGAACTACCGGCTCTTTTTCAGTTATGGAAAATGGAAACTATGGAGTCTATTCTTCTGTTAAAAAAAAAAAAAGTGTATTAAGTTCAAGATCCCTCTTGATTAGGCCTGAGGCTGCTCCCACCCACTAACTCTTTTTACCCAGGTTTGGGGATCAGAAGTTTCTGCCAGAAGGGAGCCTCACAGGACAGGGGGTGGGAGGAAGGGCCTTTGGCTCTCTCTCAGAGGAAGCTGCACAAATAGTGGGCACGTCCTGTCTTAGGTGACTTGCTTTACAGGCCCCAGTGGGTGAGTATTTGTGGTGTTGTTCTTCTTTAAAATATAATGGTTCTCTGGGAGCAGGTTTCTTGGGGAGCTTCTGGAGGCAGCCTTAGTTTCAGTTACAAGTAATAATCACCCCAAATGCAGCCGGGTGTCAAAGTAGTTCTTTATTGTTTCTCCCAAAATAGCCCAGTTAGCTTTCTTTGGTTCCGAGAGCTCTTGTTGCTAGCTTCAGCCTCTCTCTGAATCTTGGTTCTGCCCGACTGCAGATGAGCTTCTCAATCTCCCAAAGGGAACTCTCACTCTGTCAGTCTTCCAAGGTGACTTCTGGCTCTAGCTCAACTCCAACTCGTGGCTTCTTCTGAACTGACTGATGCTTCCCTCTCAATCTTTTCGACTGACCTCTGCTGACTGAGCTCAGCTGTTGTTATGCTCTCTCAAAGGTTGACTCCTCCTCTGAGAGTGGGATTATGGGAGGTGTGAATTCACAAAGTTACAAAGTTAACTTTGTGAATCTCTCATATTTGTGAACTCCAAAGTGTGAGCTCATGTGTGAATTCTTAAAGGTGCAAACCCAAGCACACAAGCACTGCTTCCATCAATTCCAGTGAGTTATCACCTTGTATTAAATTCTGGCTCATAACAAGTATTGATGGATATGTCTGAACATCAGGGGCTGAATTTCAGCATGGAGCAGCTCTGGATCCTCATCTTTCCCTAAGGAGAACTAAGTGACCAACTTCTCTCCATCTTCTTTCTGATTTCCGTGCCCAGGGTTTCCAGTTCCCAGAGAAGAGGTGACCTCTTCTTTTGAGCAAAGGGAAGCATTGTGGATGCTGGACCGAGAAGGCCTGAGGAAATGCTCTCCAGGTGAGTCAGGTGAAAGCAGGGATATGAGAGCTGTGGTTACAAGAGGCTTCTGGGACTTACCCTAAAGTAAATGCTCAGTTTGGGGGAGAAAGACCAGACTTGGAATTCTGTAATGGATATTTCTTGGCAGCAGTGTCCGGGGCTCCTCAGTGAACCTCAATTTCCCATCTACAAAATGAGTGAGCCGCGCTCCATGGTCCTGTAGGGCCCTTCCAGTGCTCCTCTGTGATGCTGTAAGAAGTCACTCTTAGGGATTTGGCCACTGGAGCTCTCCTGAAAGTGCCCCAAGGGATTACGTTTGGATCTTGAGCCATTTCTTAGAACTTCTGCTATACAATTAAGGCCCTGCTACATGGCAGTCCTGGGCTAACTAAACACCAGGAATACAAGAGATGTGAGGGACATCCCCTGCTCTCCTGGAGGTCACAGAGTGGTGGGGCAGACAATATACCAGCGACTGTGGAGAGACCCACTCTGCACCAGATAAACTGAATCATTTAGTGCCTCACTGCATCATTAATTGGTGAGGATCATAATGGTTTAAGAAGGAGGGCAGAACTGGGCAGAAAAGGGCCAAAATGAAATAAAATAGTTAGCATGTATACAGCCCTGTGTGCCATGCTCTGCATTGTTTTATTTTGTCCTCATGTGACTCCAAAGACTTAACTGCTATTATTATGCCTATTTGACAGATAAAAAAACTGAACCTAACAGAGGTCTCATAACTTGACCAGCAAATTTCTGAAGTGGAATTAAAACCCGGGGTTTCCAGATTTTTTTTTAAGGCCGTATTCACATTCCATCCACTCTGACTGTATTATGATTTTGAAGCAGATATGATGAACATGGTCATATATGTATGATGTAGAAAACAGGAGAATTAAACCAAAAATGGAAAGATGGAAATTCATTTTTTAAACTCTAGGCAAAGCAATTGCTAATTACTGTTTTAAAAAATTTATATTTTTATTGACTCTTGACAAGTTTTGCACTAAATGACAAATATACTCAAGAGTCAATTTAAGATATTGCTTTATGTTGCTTTTCTATAATATTTACATACAGTCTTTGAAAGGATAGTAACTGAATCCCTCCTGAATGACCAACCCATGTCACCAACCATTCCTCTGAGAAACTGCCAGATAGAAGAAGAGTAACATAACCAGAGGAAATGTTCAAATTAGAAAATAAGCTTACACATGTCAATGCGTGCATGTTAAGGTCTGATTTCTGGAATTGTTGTGGCCTTTCATGATGACTTCATGATGGCCCCTCCTGTCCCTGCCTCCTGACCATGGTTTTCAAGTAGCCTGCCAGAAGTGCTGCAGGAATGCAGACCCAGGTCACATCTTACTCAGGCAATTAGAGATGGGGTTGCTAGGTAACCCAGAAAGGAGAGAACTACACTGTCCAGGGAGAGACAGGCCCAAGGGTCTTTGCACTCCTGTGGCCATTTGTATATGAATGTTCAACCTTCCTGAAATGCTGGGAACAATGTAATGTCATTTTGAGAAACCAAAAGTCTTATTGCACTTAGAAGGAGCCAGAGTTTGATGGGATCACTCACTGCACAGTCCTCCACAACAGTGTGTGGGTGATTATGAGAGCTTGAAATCATTGAAAGACAATTATTAAGGTGGAAATATACACATCTGTGTTGTCCCAGAGATCAGCTACCTATATACCAAATCAGACATTTATTTACCATTGAAGGTGCCAATAAGGCATTTTTGGGGCAGATCCCTTGAATCATTATCTCAATCCTTCAAGGGGTTTGTGAGCTTCTAAAAGGGAAAGGATTGCCATAGTGGAAGTCCCATATCACAGGATGAGGAACTCAATTTTCTATATGAAACACATTTACGATGTGGATATTTTCATGCTTTTTTTTTTTTAATTGTGTTTGTTATGCTATGTTATGCAGGGAACACATAATAATAAAGGTTTTTTTTTTTGGGGGGGGGCAATTGGGGTTAAGTGACTTGCCTAGGACCACACAGCCAAGAAGTGTTAAGTGTCTGAGAGCAGATTTGAACTCAGGTCCTCCTGACTTCAGGACTCTATCCAGTGTGCCCCCTAGCTACCCCATGATTATTGTTTAAAACAGAAATAACTATTAGCTAACTGAAAAAAAAGTAATGTGTCATAACAAAATCACTTTTGATATAAGTTATACTTAGGTATAAGTTACAAATTATATTGTTACAAATAACAAGTGGGTTAGCCTTCTGAATATGACCTCAGATAATGTAATAGAATAAAATAAAATTGAGAGTGATCATCATGGAAATTTGTTATGGTTACAAGTAGAATGGATCATAAAATAACTTGAGCATTTAGTATATATGTACTACATGACATATCTATGGAAAAAGCATTGAAAGTACAAATAATGAAAGAGAAAGGGAAAAATTGAGGATGGAGATCCTTTGTCACATACTGTCGGCAGAGCATACCCATTCACAGGATGTAAATCCTAGTCTAAGCTGCTGGGATTGAGGTCAGGTCACTCAGCTATTCTGACCTGAGTTGTATACCTAATCAGAATTAAGGCACTTTCAGTGTTGTCACAGGTTATTGTGAGGTTCCACTGTAAGTGTATGAAACTCCTTAAAAAATAAATTATGTTTGGAATGTAAACTAATGAGATTTAAAGTGATTGCTTCTACCTATTTAGAATTGTTCTCTTTCCCTAGGAAAAGAGAAAATAACTGACTTTCTGTTGTGCTCATGGAGGGAAGGGAATATAAATAAACAAACATATATACCTACATCATATTTATATTTCTTTCTTTTTTTCTATTTTGGAAGCAGAGATCAGACTTGGAAGGAAGGAAACTCCTGCAGAGCTAAGCCATTCTGTGTTCGAAACTCACAAGCAAAGACTCATGGGTGATGGTCCCTGTGACTTGACTTGCAGAGGAATCTGTGTATCACATAAGAGAATCCAGATTAGAGAGAGAGATTGTGAAGGAAACCAATGTGGAAAAGGTTTTATAAAAAAGCTAACTCTCATTGTACATCAGAGAATCCACACTGGAAGGAAGCTTTATGTATGTAACCAATGTGGGAAAGCTTTTGTAAAAAGAGGAAATCTTACTACACACCAGAGAATCCATACAGGAGAAAAACCTTATGAATGTAACCATTGTGGAAAGGCTTTTACACAAAAGGGAGCTCTCATTATACATCAGAGAATCCACACTGGAGAAAAACCTTATGAATGTAATCAATGTGGAAAAGCTTTTATAAAAAAGGATGCTCTTACTAAACATCAGAGAATCCACACTGGAGAGAAACCTTATGAATGTAACCAATGTGGAAAGGCATTTAGTCATAAAGAAACTCTTACTATACATCAAAGAAACCACACTGGAGAGAAAAATTATGAATGTAACGAATGTGGAAAAGCTTTTAGACGTAAAGGAACTCTTACTACACATCAGAGAATCCACACTGGAGAGAAACCTTATGAATGTAATCAATGTGGAAAGTCTTTCACTAAAAAGGAATCTCTTATTATACATGAGAGAAACCACACTGGAGAAAAACCTTATAAATGTAACCAATGTGGAAAGGCTTTTACAGAAAAAGGAACTCTTACTACACATCAGAGAATCCACACTGGAGAGAAACCTTATAAATGTAATCAATGTGCAAAATCTTTCACTAAAAAGGAATCTCTTATTATACATGAGAGAAACCACAGGGGAGAAAAACCTTATAAATGTAACCAATGTGGAAAGGCTTTTACAGAAAAAGGAACTCTTACTACACATCAGAGAACCCACACTGGAGAGAAACCTTATAAATGTAACCTATGTGGAAGGGCATTTAGTCATAAAGGAACTCTTACTGTACATCAGAGAAATCACACTGGAGAGAAACCTTATGAATGTAACCAATGTGGAAAGGCTTTTAGAGGCAAGGGAGCTCTTACTAAACATGAGAGAATCCACACTGGAGAGAAACCTTATGAATGTAATCAATGTGGAAGGGCTTTCACAAAAAAGTCACATCTTACTGTACATCAGAGAATCCACACTGGAGAGAAACCCTATGCATGTAATCAGTGTGGAAAGGCTTTTACCAAAAGGATATCTCTTACTGTACACCATAGAATCCACACTGGAGAAAAACCTTATAAATGTAACCAGTGTGGAAAGACTTTTACAAAAAGAGTATCTCTTACTAAACATCAAAGAGTCCACACTGGAGAGAAACCTTATGAATACAACCAATATGGAAAGAGTTTTATATAAAAATCTCTTAATTGCCAGATCCGTGAAGAAATGCAAAGGCATTAAAATAAGGAAGAAAATGAATTAGGGAGACAACCCTGGGAGAAGATGTGGTAGTGCTGATGCCTTTCATACTTAGCCATCTCTAGCTATAACCCTATGGAGAGAGTGAGGAAGGGAAAATAAAAGGGGAGTAGAGGTGGCCAATAACTTCTTAGGTACTTGAAAGCAGCATGGCAGAATAGAGAGATCACTATATATCACTATAGTCAGGACATGGGTTGAAATTCTGGTTCTGCAACTCTGGGCTTGAGAAAGTAATTTTATTTGACTGGAACCCAGTGCATTTAGACTAAGGTTAAGCTCTGTCCCCACCCTATCCACTCATCAGCCCTCTTCCTTACCATGTGACTAGCTCCTCTTCTCTTCTTGTCCCATAATTCTTTAATGTCAAGAATGAACACTGCCAATTATCCCAACAGAGGACATCAAGAAAGTTCACAAAGTGCATTGGTCAGCAAACATTTGACTCCCTTAACAAATGGAAAGGGGCAGCTGCAGAGATGGTACTATATACTGGTACTGGACTATAAATGAACTTGTGAAATCTTTTAACTTTGTAATCTGAATGTACTAACAGTGGAAAAACACAACTTTGGGACCCTACAATCTGTCAGTTGTTGATAGATTGATACATTAGGCAGAAATGGGGGACCACCAGCAGTTGTCTTGACCTATATCTTGCCACTGGGCTCAGATGGTCCTGAAGGATGGAGTAAGGCTAATGACTTTGCCCAGTTTTATCTCACTTACATCCAAGTCACTTGCAAATCAATACATCACTTGCTGATGGCATCAACCCTCTTTGAGAACAAAAGAACAAAAACAATCTTCAGGTGAAAAAGCTCATGAGTTCAAAAGTTCATCATTCCTCTCAATTAGAAGCAAAAGTTCAGTTTTCCCATCAGTCACTTTTAATTGCAAGAAAACTGGCTTAAGTTGAAAAGTACATTATGTTTACAAAACATTTAAATTCCAAAGAAATTGTTATCTCAGCACCACTTGCAAATCATTTCATGTCCAGGAAATTTATTATTTTCTATATGTTTTACTATTGTGATTTTGTTCTAGAGGATCTGTTGTTCTCTGTACTAGCCAAGATGGTACCATTCCTGGAAATGCTGTCTCTAGGTATTTTTGTACAATTGGAGGAAATTTGCTGTTGCTTATTTCTGCAAGATCCAGGTAGAGAGTATCAGTGGTTTTGAGATGAAAAGAGAGGTTTTTACCAATTCACATTTCAGACTTTCACCCAAATTGTCCCTGTCTCCATGATACTGTTAGTTCTTTACCTATTTAGATTCTTTTCCCCACCTACCAACCCCCTTTTTTTTGTTCTATCTTTAAAATGGGGAACAGGGGAACCTTTCATCCTTCAGGTCTTTAGCCATATTGAGAATCCATTAGTCCTCTTTACTATTAAAGTTGTACTTAATAAACTGCTAATGCTCAGAGCTTTGTCCCTCAGTTCAGGTGACTTGACTTGTGACAAATAGGCCTGGTGATCTTTAGACCACGCATACAATCTTTCCTGAAGGAAGATTTAAGTTTATAGAATATATGCTTGGAAGCCCTTGCCATTGAATTAAACCCGATTCTCTTTTGCCTGATTTGTTGTTCAGTCACTTCAGAAGCAAAGATAATAGAGTGGTTTGAAATTTCCTTTTCCAGCTCATTTTATACAGGAGGAAACTTGGGCAAACAGGGTTCAGTGAGGTGACCAGGGTACACACCTAATCTAAGATGGGATTTAAATACAGGGAGTTGAGTCTTCCTGATTTAGGGTGAGGATTAGGGCTCTGAGTACTATGGGCTCCTAGCAGGCCTTGGTCTCACCTTAAAGGAGGCTGTAAGCTTGGAGAGCATTTGTTTTTAAGTCATTCAGTCTTGTCCCACTCTTGAGGGTCAGGAAAGTTACATCATTCTGTCAATTTCAGGTGATCAACTTGAATCAAGTTGCTGAGACTAAAGATGGCTCAAAGGTATAACTTGCACACAAATTTAGGGTTAGACCTTATCAGATAACTATCATTCCTATATTAGGAATAAACTTCTAAACACCACTATCACCTTGGATACCGAGAGGTCTTTCTTAGTCAGAATTGGACAGTTTTCCTTTAGCAACGTCTTCCCCAAAGCTAATAAGATTTTCTGACCTTTTCCAAAGAGAACGCACCTGTTAAATCCTAGGTCTTTCCACCTAGGGGGAATTTTCAAGGCCTCCCCCTTCCCAAATCTTAAAGTATTGTTTTAAAACAAAGAATACCCAAATACTTATTGGAGTTGCCAAGTATTGTAACCCTACTCTTGAGCAGCTGAATTCATCATTTGGCATCCAGATCCAAAGGGAGTTAATTTAGTAAAGGTATAATTGCATCACCTTCTAGAAGTTTTTTTTTCATTAGCAACTTTTCCTACACAAGGGTTTCCCCAAAATCCCAATACAAGCAAAATTAGAAAATAAGAAATGATATAGATTTAAAATATCAAATGGTTATTGACAAATGATATCAATTCAGTCAAATGTATTTCCAAATTGTCTTATATAGAAAATCACTTCATGCATCTATCAATGTGACACCCTGGACTGATTGTATTCAGTGACCAGTGTAGCAGACTTTAGATCCAATTACACAGTTTTATTTCTTATTCTGACATTTCTAAATAGATCATTCTCATGAAACTTAAATCATCTTACCTATTCAAGGCCAAATTTCACAGAAATCCTAATATATATGCATCTCTCAATAGTGTTTGTAAGATTTTTATTGGCAAAACATATGCATGAGTAATTTTTCAACACTGCCTCTTACAAAACTTTCCATTTTGAAATTTTTCCCTTCTTTTCCCCCACCCCCTCCCCTAAATGTCAGATAGTCCAATACATATGAAAAATGTTAAAATATATATCAAATCCAATGCACGTATGCATATTTATAAAGTTATATTGCTGCACAAGAAAAATGAGATCTAGGGAAAAAAAACCTGAGGAGGAAAAGAAAAAGCGTGAAAATACTATATATATTTTTTAAAATAACTGTTTATTGACAGAACCCATGCCAGGGTAGTTTTTTACAACATTATCCCTTGCACACACTTTTGTTCCTATTTTTTCCCCTCCATCCCCTTCCCCAGATGGCAAGCAGTCCTATACATGTTAAATATGTCACAGTATGTCCTAGATACAATATATGTGTACAGAACCGAATAGTTCTCTTGTTGAACAGGAAGAATTGGATTCAGAAGGAGAAATAACCCAGGAAGAAAAACAAAAATGCAAACAGTTTACATTCATTTCCCAGTGTTCTTTCTCTGGGTGTTGCTGCTTCTGTCCATCATTGATCAGTTGAAACTGAGTTAGATCTCTTTGTCGAAGAGATCCACTTCCATCAGAATACATCCTCATACAGTATTGTTGTTGAGGTATATAATGATCTCCTGGTTCTGCTCATTTCACTTAGCATCAGTTCATGTAAGTCTCGCCAGGCCTCTCTATATTCCTCCTGCTGGTCATTTCTTACAGAACAATAATATTCCATAACATTCATATACAAACAGGACTGCCACAAACATTTTGGCACATACAGGTCCCTTTCCCTTCTTTAGTATCTCTTTGGGGTATAAGCCCAGTATTAGCACTGCTGGATCAAAGGGTATGCACAGTTTGATAATTTTTTGGGCATAATTCCAGATTGCTCTCCAGAATGGTTGGATTCATTCACAACTCCACCAACAATGCTTCAGTGTCCCAGTTTTCCCGCATCCCCTCCAACATTGGTCATTATTTTTTCCTATCATCTTAGCCAATCTGACAGGTGTGTAGTATCTCAGAGTTGTCTTAATTTGCATTTCTCTGATCAATAGTGATTTGGAACACTCTTTAATATGAATGGAAATAGTTTTAATTTCATCATCTGAAAATTGTCTGTTCATATCCTTTGACCATTTATCAATTGGAGAATGGCTTGATTTCTTATAAAGTCAATTCTCTGTATATTTTAGAAATGAGGCCTTTATTAGAACCTTTAACTATGAAGATGTTTTCCCAGTTTGTTGCTTCCCTTCTAATCTTGTTTGCATTAGTTTTGTTTGTACAAAGGCTTTTTAATTTGATGTAATCAAAATTTTCTATTTTGTGATCAATAATGATCTCTAGTTCATATTTGGTCACAAATTTCTTCCTCCTCCACAAGTCTGAGAGATAAACTATCCTATGTTCCTCTAATTTATTTATAATCTCGTTCTTTATGCCTAAATCATAGACCCATTTTGATCCTATCTTGGTATATGGTGTTAAGTGTGGGTCCATGAAAATACTATATTCTGTTCCACACTCTGTTCCTGCTGTTCTCTGTCTGGGTGCATATGGGTCTCTTCCTCACTGAAGAAGTCGAACTGGTTTGGATCATCTCAAGGTTGAAGAGAGCCCCGTCCATCAGAATTAATCATCTCCACACCTTTGA
The DNA here is from genome assembly GCF_016432865.1 of Antechinus flavipes. Lineage (NCBI taxonomy): Eukaryota > Metazoa > Chordata > Mammalia > Dasyuromorphia > Dasyuridae > Antechinus > Antechinus flavipes. Next base: position 1,374,639 of record NC_067399.1, read on the forward strand.
TCTGACTCTTTCCTCATGCCTGGAATCCTCTCATTCCTTTTCTCTGCTTCGTCAAATCTCTTCTTCCTTCAAGGCTCAGCTGAAATATCTTCTTTCCTCAGAAGTCCTTCCTCATCTTCCCACTTGCTGAAGGTCTCCGTTTCCCCATCACCTCACATCTTTCTGAGATTATCTCCAATTTACTGTGTATGTATCTAACTTGGACATAACTATTTGCCTGTTGCCTCTCCCATTGCAAGATGAGCTTCTTGTGAGTAAGGACTGATTGGGCCTTTGTACTTAAGAAAGTAACTGGTGAGTAGTAGGCCCCTAATAAATGTTCATTGATTGTTGATTGCTCTGAATGCATTTTATGTACAATCACATAGGTATTTTGTTTCCTTTTTAGGATGAAAGCCCCTTGAGACAAAGCACTTATTCAACATTTGCTGACTGCTTGTATCAGATCTGGGTGTGAAATGTTTTGAAAAAACACCAGAAAAGGGGCAGTTTGGTGGAGCAGTGGATAGAGCACTAACCCTGGAATCAGGGGAACCTGAGGTCAAATCTGGCCTCAGATACTTGACACTTAGTGCCTGTGAGTCCCTGGGCAAACCACTTAACCCCAACAGCCAAAGGAAAGCAGGGAAAAGCAAAAGGCCAGAGGAGCCTGGGTGCATCCAGAGAAGTTCAGCCAGGAGGGGGAGAGGACTGAGAATGATGGCTTAGGAGAAATGCCTGCATTCACTGGGAAAGTTTAGCAGAGAAAGAAAAGAGGACACTTAATAGGAGAGATAATAGGTGTCTCTGAGGATATGAAGGACTCCATTCACATAAAGGAAGGTTCAGGAGTGTCTTGATGTGTTTCACTGGGCAGAACCAAGAGCAGCTGGTGGGTGTTGTGAGAAATGGGTTTCCGATGGGAGAAAGCTTCCCAGCAATTAGAGCTGATGCAAAATGGAATCAGCTCCACTCAGAGAGAACCTTAACCCTAACCCTAACTGCAGCATAGATTTCCACTCTTTCTATTATTGTTTACTTGCATTTTTGTTTTCCTTCACAGCTTTTTTCTTTGTTTCTAGATCTGATTTTTCTTGTGCAGCAAGATAACTACAAATTTGTATACATATACTGGATTTAGCATATACTTTAACATATTTAACATGTATTGGACTACCTGCCTTCTAGGGGAGGTAGTGGGGGGGAAGGAAGGGAAAATCTGAAATACAAGGTTATGCAAGGGTCAATGTTATCAAATTATCCATTAATGTGTTTTGTAAATAAATAAATAAAATCTGGGAGGGGGGAGTGGTAAATGTTGAAAACTATGCATATATTTTAAAAATAAGCTTTAAAATCAAGAAATCCATCTGTCAATTTTATACTCTAGACTGATTGCATACAGAATAGATTCTGGGACCAGAACCCTGGGACCTGTCACAGTCCAGCACTCAACAAAATTTAGCAAGGGCTATTCCCTCGGGTTCCCTAAAACCCCACCAATAAGACCCCCAAACTGTTCCGAGAGTTTACTGAGTCACACGGTGCAGATTCTAAAACTGCGGCCAGCCAGTCAGGACTCAACTTCCTTCAATCTTCAATTCTGCTTTCCACTGAGTACCCCTGCTTCAGGTCTTTGTCTAAGAAGGAGGGAAGCTGCACACCCAGAGTCAGAGACCATATATAAAACTGCTCCAAGGGCGCCTGTCCCTGTTTGGGGTGTGCACAGCCATCTCCCCCAAAGACCCCATCCCAGAGAGCCCCCAACTGTTTGATACAAAAAGACCTACCCAAAGTGACCACTACAGAGATCACTCATAGAAAGCAGAATTATTTATTAGAATCTCAAGAAGCGGACCCCATCCTGATCTGGGAGCCAAATTCACAGCAGGAGAGAGCCACTCCCTTGAAAATGTTCATAGCTTTTATACATTTCAGACAAAACCTCCAAAATCCCACCCTCTATATGGTGTGATTGGTCACATAAGCTCTATCCCCCTATTTGGTCAGTGGAATGCAGGGCACAAGGTGATATACAGCTTCGGCCTCATAATCCCTTCTTTGGACAATGGAATGTAGTCCAGGCTTTACCTAAAAATCACATGACTGGGGCCTATAGGCCTGATTTACTTTAGTTAACAGTCTCTGATCAATATGTGCTTAATCTATAAATTCTTCACCTTTCCACACAGTGGGAAGCACAAAATCTCTGAGCTGAGATCCATCTGCATTGACTGTAGCTACAATCTCTCTCGTTTTTTCCCCCTTGGAGCTACAGTCGTTTTGTCTTCTGGAAGCCAGAACTGTGCTTGCAACTCCCAGGTAGGTCTGAGCCAACATCTCCCATAATTCCCGGCTTCTGATGGCTGCCATGGCCATTGGATCTCATTCTCCTTTTCTCACCTCGTGATGAGTGTCCTCTAGATCTACCAGGAGCACCCCTTTCTACCAGGCCTTCCTGTTGGATGAGCTCCTCACCCCTACATCTTTTCCAGAATTCCAATCATTTTCCAAATCTCCCCAGATTTACCATTGCCTCACACTTTCCTAGAATCCAGACTTTGCTCATAGAAATCCAGGAGTCCTGATTAGGGCCCAGATATGCTGAGTCCCTATGCCCATCTGTTGGGTAGTGATTCTAATGTCCTGCCTTCAGACTCAGTCCTCTTTAATGATCCAAGAGTCCTGCCTTCCAAACCCTAGGACTCTACCTTGAACATTCTGCTCCTCTTTATTTGAATCTATTGGGCTCTTGCCTCATCCAGTCCCAGGCATATGTGGCTCCCTGTCTCCACTTTCCCTTTAGGGATCCCGATCCTAAGCTGTCTAAGAGGATCCCAGCTATCCTCCCTAGCTCCAGGTTAAGTCTGGTTGGACTTCAGGACACAGTCTTCCTGCTTTCCCAACTCAGCTCTCTATCTGTAGCACTTCTGTCCCTCTTTTGGCCCTGACCTCTCTTCTATGGCCTGTCTTACCTCCCAGACTCTAACCCTCCTCTCCAGGTCTCTTGCTTCCCTGCCATCTCTTCTTTCAGAGTCCTCAGGGTTGAATTCCAGACTATATTTTAGGTCTCCCTGGTCATTCCCTACTGGCTCCATTCAAGAGCCCTCCCCATACCCCACCTTCCCTGTTCTCCCTCCCCCCTACATTAAGTAGTCAGTCTATTGCCTAGAATCGTGTGTGTGTTATTTGGGGAGAAGGGATACAGGGAGGGCAGAGGACCAAGCGGAGGGAAAGCTGTGACTCAAGAACCACTGAGGTACTGACTGGTCTCCTCCTACCTGGGATCCCAAGCCCTTTGTATCTTTGGAGTCTCCACAGAAAGATGGAGAGAGGGGAGTAGTTTTCCTGTTCAGACCATCTTCTTTTCTAATCCTGACCCTCCCTGCTGCCTGCATCCTTCAGTAGGTCGGAGTCTGTCCCCTGAGGCCAGGGTCAGGGCCTTTGAAACTCCCCATTGGGTTCCTCCTGTACATCTTTGTAGGCTTGCCTTCTACCTATGGAAATTCCTCTTCCCTTTGTGGGATGGTTCTCTCTCTCCAGCTCAGTCTTCAGTGGATAAAGGCCTGGTCCAAGCTGTTGGAATCTTTACAAACTGCTAACTAATTAGAGTTGATCTAATCTTACAAGAAGATGTTTTGGGCAGAACCTGAAACAAGGTACTAAGTAGAACTAATTAATACAAGGCTTGTGTTCACACCTTTACTCATTGGAGTTCACAAGTATGGGAGTTTCACAAAGTAAACTTTGTAACTTAGTGAGTTCACACCTCCCTTGAAGCTCTTTGGGCCAGAGAGCACTATGGGAGAAAACCCATAATCCCATTCTCTCAGAAGATTCACATATAAGGCCAATGAAGAGAGAGCTATTCCAGAATATATTTTCCACTTGGTGGCTGGTGTCAGACGAAGAGTTTTCAGAGGATAAAGCTACAAGTGAGAGTTCAGTGGACAACCAGATTCATCTTCATCTCACACCACTGGGGTAGGTAGCTGGGCTCCTGCACGCCCCCCACTGAGACCAAGCTGGTCTGAAAGACTCACCGGAAAGCTAGCCGAGCCCCAAGTGAAGGAAACAAGAGATTCATTCTATCTCTGTGCTGGTTGGAGGCTGAAGAAAGCAGAGGCAGAGGCTGAAGGATCAAAACCTTTGGATTTGGCGACAAAGCGACAAGAGCTCTTGGAACCAAGCAGAGAGATAGGCCTGATAATAAAAGATCTGAACTTTTATCACCTGGCTGTGTTTTGAGAAGAAAAAGCTCACCACATTTTGGCGCCCGAACAGGGACCGACAAAATCCTGATTCCAGGGAAGGCACCCAGAGAGAACTTTTATAATATTTTAGAGAAGAACAAGAACCCAACATTTGAACTCCAACACCAAGCAAGTACTGGGTCAAATGTAGACTCCAAACTTGGAGAGAAATTAAAATGGTTTTATTATGAGGTTCCTATATAGCAATCGCCCAGAGGATAAAGAACACAAAGTCAGTCAGCCTGGGAAGGAGATTGTGGAAAGAAGATGGACTTTTTTATGTAAGGAAGGGAGGGACTCTAGGAGGCTCCAGACCTTTCTCTTGGTTATCAGAAGAGGATGCAATTAAAACCTTTGGTTAGGTGTGATATGGCTGTTGCTTCCATTGTGTAAAGGGTGAGGGAAGCAGAATCCCCAGATAGATCAGGTGAGGAGGGGACCCCAAAACTCTAAAGTTCCGTGAAGGAGAGATTCTCCTTGAACTCTGCCTCTGTGAGACCCACCCCAGGGAACCAAGATGAAGTGGTTTATCGAGGTAGAGCTAGTTGAGTTCAGAGCTGGAGAATTCTAACCCTATTGAAATAAAGAAAGACTCATTCAATTCTATTCAATTCCAGCTCAAGCTGCGCTGACCATCCCCCATCAAGAGCAACCCCCAGCTTGTAGCCAAGGTTTATAAAATGAGCCAGCCTGGGACTCAGTCCTTGCAGAGGACCTAACATGTCATATGTTCCATGCCAAGGAACCCTCTGCCCACTGAAATATTCTCTTTCAGCGTTACCCTCTCTTTATCCTCACCTATTTCTCTAATGAGATGTTATATCTCTCTGTATCACAGCCAAGGAGCCAGTTTTGACACTAGCACATAGTTGGAAGATGACCGGCAAGCTGAATTTGAAGCCAAAGGGTCAACATGTTGGCATGTAGGTGACATGTTGTTTGGTCTGTGGTTCCATGTTAGTATGTAGTTGTGTGATGTTTGCATGTAGTAGGTTTTGACATTAAAGTGTTAGTGTGTCCTTGGTGTGTAGTTGGCTATAATGCTAAAGGGTTACCATGTTGTAAATTGTAAAGTGGTTAGCACACCTTAATCACTATTTGATGTTAGCTATTATTGTTATTGGACAGTTAGGTGGAGCCGCAAATAGAGGACTCTGGATAGAGGGAAAACAGTACTGAGCATTAGGTTTGGAACAAGGAAGATTCATGTTCATCGATTCAAATCTGATCTCAGATACTCAGTGGCTGTGTTACTTTGGGTAAGTCACTTAACTCTGTTTCCTCCTGTGTGAAATGAGCCAGAGAAGAAAATAGCCAACTACTCCGGTATCTTTGGGAAGAAAACCTCAACTGGGTCCCAATATCACTAAAACACTTGAACAACATTCTGATTATTAGAGTGAAAAAAATACTGGCTTTGGGACCATAGGACCTGAGTCTAGATCCTAACTCTTCCACCTTTTAGCTGAGTGATCTTGGGTATATTAAGTTAACCTTTTTGGTTCTATGTTTTCTCATCTGGAAAGTGAGGAGAGGGTAGATTAGATGATCTGGAAGGAAGTCTCCTAACTTGTTTTGATCAAATTCACTTCTATCAGTAAAACATTTTTTAAACATGTGCCTCTGTGTGTGCTTATTTATAAATTTTATATATATATATATATATATGTATGTATGTATATATGTATGTATGTATGTATATATGTATGTATGTATATATGTGTATGTTCAGGTATGTTTCCCTGTATAATTTCTACAATAGCTCTTAGCTCTAAGTCTATCATTTTATAAATTTTATCTCAAAATTCAAAGCATTTTAGAAAGTATTTTTCCCCACTTCGATGTAACCCAGATATAGGAATGAAATCTTTTAAAAGCATTGATTTAGTAAGCATTTACTTGGTGAGAAACACTGGGGAAAATCATAGAAGAGCAGAGGGAGGAACAATTTGTGGGGTAAAAGTTATTCATCGCCATCATACCCATGTCTTCCTGCCCTCCTCCAATCACCCTGAGATTTGCTTTCTTTGCCTGACACTTTTCATACCCAGAGCAAACAGTGTCAGGAATCAGCTATAGCGATGAAGCCTCTCCTCCCTCTACCAAATATTAGTTAAACTGTTGTTCATCACTGATTTCAGCAGTGTCCAGCTCTTTGTCATTCCCATCGGGGTTTTCTTGGGAAAGACACTGGGATAGTTTCCCATTTTTTTCTCCAGCTCCTTTTACAAAGGAGGAACCTGAGGCAGACTTCAGTGACTCACCCAGAGTCACACAGCTACTGTGTGTCTGAGGCTGGATTTGAGATGAGTCTTGTTGACTCCAAGTCCACTGCTCTATCCTCTGACCACTTGGCTGCTACCTTAATTAAGACACTCTTGACTATGTTCTCATTCCAGGGGTTTAGGGATTAAAAGTTTGGGTGCTGATAAGGCTTGGCACTCTCTGTTAAACTTGGTTTGGAGAACTCCTGGGCACTTCAATCTCATTCAAGATTTTTGATATTTCCTGGGTCCAGATAGGAAAACAACACCCAGAAACAAGATCATGTGTGCAAACTGAAATTTGGCAACACTCTGCTGGTTCCAGGCGTACCTAGGAGCGGGAGCCAAGCTGGGAAATGGTGAAGAATGAGAATGATTTTATTGTTTGGAGGATGTCCAGGAACACGACTATTACTGGAAGTCAAAGAAACAGGACTGGGACCTCTTGAAGCAGACTCTCCCCTCTCCAAGCTTGGAAAATTGGAAATTACTATGGCAGAAACTAGGCATGGACCCACACTTAACACTATATACCAAGATAAGATCAAAATGGTTCATGTACTAGGCATAAAGAATGAGATCATAAATAAATTAGAAGAACATAGGATAATTTATTTTTCATACCTGTGGAGGAGGAAGGAATTTGTGACCAAAGAAGAACTAGAGATCATCATTGATCACAAAATAGAAAATTTTGATAATATCAACTTAAAAAGCTTTTGCACAAACAAAACTAATACAAGATTAGAAGGGAAGCAATAAACTGGGAAAACATTTTTACAGTTGAAGGTTCTGATAAAGGCCTCATTTCTAAAACATATATAGAATTGACTCTAATTTATGAGAAATCAAGCCATTCTCCAATTGATAAATGGGCAAAGGATATGAACAATGTTTAGATTATTGAAATTGAAACTATTTTCACCTACTTGAAAAGGTTTTCCAAATTGTTATTGATCAGAGAAATGCAAATTAAGATAACTTTGAGATAAGAGTACACACTTGTCAATTGGCTAAAATGACAGGAAAAAATAATGACGAATGTTGAGGGGATATGGGAAAACTGGGATACTGATGCATTGGTGGAGTTGTGAACAAATCCAACTATTTTGGAGAACAATTTGTAACTATACTCAAAAAGTCATCAACCTGTGTATACTCTTTGATCCAGCAGTGTTACTACTGGGCTTATATCCCAAAGAGATATCAAAGAAGGGAAAGGGACCTATATGTGATAAAATGTGGCAGCCCTTTTCGTAGTGGCAAGAAACTGGAAATTGAACGGATGCCCATCAATTGGAGGATGGCTGAATAAACTGTGGTCTATGAATGTTATGGAATATTATTGTTTTGTAAGAAATGACCAGCAAGATTAATACAGAGAGGCATGGAGAGACTTATATGAACTAATGCTAAATGAGATGAACAGAACCAGTAGATCATTATGTATTTTAACAACAATAACATATGAGTATCAATTCCAATGGAAGTGGCTATCTTCAACAATCAAAGGATCCAAATCAGTTCCAATTGATCAGTAACGAGCAGCAAAAGAACACTGGGAAATGAGTGTGCAGCACAACATAGCATTTACACTCTGTTATTGTTTGCTTCCATTTTTGTTTTTCTTCCCAGCTAATTTTTACCTTCTTTCTAAATCTGATTTTTCTTGTGCAACAAGATAACTATATAAATATGTATACATATATTGCATTTAATATATACTTTAACATAGTTAACATGTAGGGGACCACTTGCCATCTGGGGAGGGGGTGGAGAGAAGGAGGGGAAAAGTTGGAACAGAAGTTTTTGCAAAGGTCAAGGTTGAAAAATTATCCATGCATATGTTTTGTACATAAGAAGCTATAATAATAATAATAATAAAGAGTTGCCTCTGACACACATAAATGTGATGACCCTTGAGCAAATCACTTCTATGAGCTTCATTATCTTCCTGTAAATTGAAGAAAGTTGGACCCTGAAGTGTCTTTCAGCTCTACATCTCATGACTTTTTGTGGTTTAAGAATTGATGACATTCAAGGACATGGCTATGGACTTCATCCAAGAGGGGTGAGGCCTCTTGGACCAGACTCAGGAAGAGATGTACAAGAAAATCATGTTGGAGAATACCTGAAACCTATGCTCTCTAGCTAGGGACATTTCCCCTAGTAAGTCTGAATCTGGAACCAAAGGAATAGCTTTATTCCCGAGTGTGTTGAGTTAGGAGGATTTATGAGAGACCAGAAAGGGGAAAGTACTGGTCTCCTGTGTCCTAGAAATATTGTCCTCCAGGCTGGTTTTCCTGTAAAATGTCTTTGCATTGTGTAATAGGAACCTGAGTTCTTCCTCTACTGTTCCTCTGAAGAAAGAGTAAAATTGTTCCCTTTCCTGAAGTTGTGTTCCCTTTAAGGAAGTGTATTTCCGTTTGATCTGTGACCCCTTTGTGTTGGAATCCTTACAAAGTGTTAAGTCATTAGAATTGATGGAGACAATAATTATGTAATTTAGCATGGTTCAGTATGATTGATCTGATCCTACAAGGAGATGTTATGGGCCAGAACTTGAAACAAGGTATTAAGTGGAATAGAGGAGACAATGTTTAAATCTAGTTTAGAATTGATTTAATCCTACAACAAATAATGGTTTCCCAGTGATACGATGACTGGTGTGTACTCAGTGTACAGCATATAAGCAAGAAGCTCTCAGGGCCAGAGAGTACTCTGGGAGATTGAGAGCCAGGAGTGAGTGGAGGCAACAGTTGTGAAGATTCAGAACCAAGATTCAGAGGGAGCTGGAGGTGATAAAGGACAAGCTGCAAGATCTCTTGGAACCAAGGAGGGAGAGAGGCCTCTAAGAAAGCCAATTGGGCCCAAGGAAAGAGACAAGACTTGGAAGGAGAAAATAAACGTTTGGATTTTATCAGCTAGCTGAGTTTGAGGTGATTATTACTCTGAACTGAAACTAAGGCTGCCTCCAGAAAACCTTCCCAAGAACCCTGATCTCAGAGAGAACCATCTTATATTATAAAAAAGAAGAACACCACATTTTGGTGCCCAAACGTGGGGCTGACAGAACTCTGATCTCAGTGGAAAAGCCTCTGATCTTGATTCCAGTGGAAAAGTCTTCTCAACCCAGAAATTAGGGTGAGTACAACAAAGAAATTTTGTTAAAAGAGTGAAAGTAGAATTTCAGCTAAGATGGGACAGATGTTGAGAAAACAGCCTTCTGTTTCTCTTCAAGGAAAATGTTTAGAGAGCATTTTCAAGGTTATGAAAAACCAAGGTTTGATTATAAATTTGCAGCAGATCACTGAACTTTTTTTTTTTAATAACTTTTTATTGACAGAACCCATGCCAGGGTAATTTTTTACAACATTATCCCTTGTACTCACTTCTGTTCCGATTTTCCCCTCCCTCCCTCTACCCCCTTCTCTTGATGGCAAGCAGTCCTATACAAGTTAAATAGGTTACAGTATATCCTAGATACAATATATGTGTGCAGAACCAAACAGTTCTCTTGTTGCACAGGGAGAATTGGATTCAGAAGGTAGAAATAACCCGGGAAGAAAAACAAAAATGCAAGCAGTTTATATTCATTTCCCAGTGTTCTTTCTTTGGATGTAATTGCTTCTGTCCATCCTTGATCAATTGAAACTGAATTAGCTCTCTTTATCGAAGAGATCCACTTCCATCAGAACACATCCTCAAACAGTATTGTTGTTGAGGTATATAATGATCTAGTGGTTCTGCTCATTTCACTTAGCATGAACTTTTAGAAACTATAAAGTACATATGTCCTTGTTTCTCTATGGAAAAAGAATTGGATCTAGAGGAGTAGAAATTAGTAGGAGAGGAACTTTGTCAATTCTACAATAAAAATGGACCTGACTCAATTTCCAAAGATAAATTTAATACATATAATTGGCTTTAGGAAATTATATGTGTTAGAATAAGGAAAAAGAAGAAAGAGTAGGAGGGGGAGGTGCCAACTAAACTAGGTGAAAAGGAGGAAGAATCAGATAAGAAGGGAATTAAGTACAATTCTGAGTGTGCTACTTCACAGCAGAGAAATTAGATCATTCCTCATCTCATGACCCTCACCCTGCAATTAACCCTTCATGGGTGGAGGGAGAAGGAAGAGGGGGAGACATAGTAATGCAATCAGAACCACCTATTAAGGAGCCTGTGACAAGATTAGAAAAGTCATTAATTAAGGCAAAAAATGAAGGGCAAGATGTATCTGATTTTATAAATGCATATCCTGTGATTGAAGAGCTTGACTCTTCAGGTCAAAAAGGGAGAAGATACACTCCTTTTAATTTGGAAAAAAAATAAAGTTGAAAAAAGGTTGCACTCTTTATGGGGCTACATCATCTTATGTTAAGATGTTACTAGATCATTTGTCTTATGAAATCTTAACCCCAAACGATGGGAAATCCATAGCTATGACATGCTTAGAACCTGGACAAAATTTGTTGTGGCTTTTGGAGTTTCATGAATTATGTAGGATTAAAGCCCAATGCAATAGGCAAACAGGAGCTATTGGACAAATCACTTTTGACCAACTAGCTGGTGAAGGTCAGTATGGAGAGAATTCAGAACAGACTTATTATCCCATACCAGTATATGAGCAAATTTCTAAGGCTGCAATAAAAGATTGTGGGTCCCTCCCAGGACAAAAAGATCGAGGGGAACCCTTAACAAAAATAGAGCAAGGTCCCAATGAACCTTTTGCAGATTTTGTGGGATGTTTGCAAACAGCTATCATAAGAACTATTGGAGATAATTCAGCTACAGAAATAATGATCAGACATCTGGCTAAGGAAAATGCCAATGAGGTTTGCAAAAGAATTATATGGGGACTAGACAAAGATGCTCCTTTAGAGGAGATCATAAGGCGCTGTGCCACAATGGGCACAACTTATTATGCCCAGATTATGATGAACATGGAAAGACCGAGTCCCTCTTGGCAAGGGACTCCTAGAGAAACTTGTTGATGTTTTCAGTGTGGAAAAATTGGACATTTGAGAGCCCAATGCAGATATAGAGTGAGAGGACAGGGTGAGAGAAAACCCAAAACTCCATGTCCAAAATGTAACTAAGGCTTTCATTGGGCATCTGAATGTAGATTGACTCAGGGAAATTAGAGGCAGGGCCCAGCTTCAGGCCCCCAGGTGGGGCAAGATGACAGCTGAAGTTACACCTGAGAGTCTTTAGAAATTCAATATTAAGAGATGATCAATCAGCCAAAAGGCAATCAGATGGAAGAAAGAGATTACACAATCAATCAGCCAAAAGGCAATCAGAGGGGAAAAAGGGATTGCAATTAGGAAAAACAGAGTTGTATGCAGTAGAGACTGCTGAGATATCTCCTGGAGAGGTGAAATCTGTTCCTGTCTGGCCTATGGATCCCATGCCTCCAGGCACAGTAGGCTTGACCATTTCACCTCCTGAGAGTGCTTACAAAACAGTGTTCATCCATACACTGATGTGGGTAATTGGAGAATTTGTAGCTAATATTCCAATCACTAATACAGGTAGACAACCTGTGATTTATCAACCAGGAGAAGTAATAGCATCAGGGTCTGATGATAGTTGCCCAAATTCTGACTTAAAGCAGCAGAGTCCAGGAATAAAGAGCATCTGTGACAGATGACTGACCTATGCTCACTATTTATGTGAATGGAATACCATTAAAAGGATTGGTACACACAGATGCACATCTTACAGTCATTAGAGGTGCCACCTGGCCCAGTCACTGGCCAAAGATTAAGGCAGACACCTACATGTCTGCTGTAGGAGGAGCAATAGCAGCAGAAGTTAGTGCTGCTCCTATGAAATGAATGTTTGAAAATGAAACAGGAGTTTTTACGCCTTTTGTGGTTGAAAAAATCCCCATCAATCTGTGGGGAAAAGACATTTTACAGCAGATAGGATTACAATTAAGTACTTCGGCTTTTTAGGCAGGGCTGCTGTTGAAGGCCTGCCTGCACTCTCACCAGTTGCTATTCAGTGGAAAACTGATACACCAGTGTGGGTAGAACAGTGGCCCTTAACAAGTGATAAAATTCAGGCCTTAGTAGATAGAGTACAAGAGCAACTTGACCAAGGACACTTATAACCTTTTCTAAGTTCTCGAAATTTGCCAGTATTTGTTATAAAAAAGAAATCTGGAAAATAGAGGATGTTGACTGATTTAAGAAAGGTAAATGAACAGAAGGAAACTATGGGAACTTTTCAGCCTGGGCTTCCATCTCCTACTCAGTTGCCTAGAAAATGGCCTCTTTGGGTTATAGACATTAAGGATTGTTTCTATTCTATCCCTCTAGATAAGGAGGATATGAAAAAATTTGCCTTTTCAGTGCCCAGCATTAACTTAGCTGAGGCTTATAAAAGATATGAATGGACAGTTTTGCCACAGGGAATGAAAAATAGCCCTACTATGTACCAAATGTATATTGCTGCTGCTCTTATTCAAGTAAGAAAAGCATTTCCAAAACTAATATTGTTATATTATATGGATGACATCTTGGGGTGTACACCTGAGGAACAAATGTTAGAAGCATGTCTACAAAAGACCATAAAAACACTAAGAAACTATAAACTTCATATCGCTACCAAAAAAATTCAAAGGCATGCTCCTTTTCAATATTTAGGATATGAAGTATATCCTAAGGCACTTATAGTACAAAAGCTTTCTTTAAGAACAGAGAAGTTGAACACCCTAAATGATTTCCAAAAATCAATAGGAGATAGCTAATGGATGCATCCACTGATAGGCTTAACTACCAATCAATTGCAACCTCTATATGACATTTTAAGGGGAGACACTGCTTTAACCTCACCACGCCAGCTTACAAAAGAAGCGCAAGAGGCTTTGAGAGAAGTTGAACTGGCTTTATTCAATGTGGTTAAAAGAATAACTCAAAAACCCTTGGAAATATCAGATTTTGCTACAAAAGAGGCACCCACAGCAGTCCTTCATCAAGGAGACAGTGTGATAGAATGGGTGAACCTCCCAGCACAATCAGAACAAAGCCTTACTCTTTACCCAGTGCTTGTGGCTAGAATTTTATTAAAGGCTATTAAGTGAGTAGTGCAAATATCTGGGATAAGATCTGACAAAATATACACATTTTATACTAACACACAAATTAATGTATGTTGTGAGACCATCCCAGAGTGGCAAATTTTATTGGCCACGGCTCCAAATTTTGCACATGGTCTCCATTAAAGATAACCAGACTATTATATAATTGGCAATGGATTTTTGAGGAAAAGGTTTCTAAGGTTCCTCTTAAAGGACAACTATCTTTACAGAAACATCCAAACAAAATATTTGTGCTGTATGTTCTCATGATTTAACCATAAAGAGAGTAGTCAGAACTCCTTTTCAGTCCACTCAGCAGAACGAATTATATGCAATCATGCTAGCTCTCACTTATTACCCAGGAAATATAAATATAATATCTGATTCAGCCTATTCAGTAGGTATGGTACAAAGAATTGCCACAGTCCAAATAAAATTTTCAGCTTTTAATATATATCAGCTCTTTAAGGAACTTCAAGAGCAAGTGAGAAAGCATCCAGGTAAGATTTATATCTTGAAAGTCCACTTACATAGTAGACTTCCAGGTCCTATTTTTGAATGGAAATTCAAAGGCAGATAGCCTTTTAACTATGTTAGCCAGTATTCCTTTATTTCAGGAAGCCCAGGAATCTCATTCTAAATACCATTAGGCTGCTTGAGCTTTACGTTTATAATTTAGGATAACTAAAGAAGAAACTAGGAGCATAGTAAAAAGCTGTACAACTTTCCTTCCTTTCCACACTCCTACACTTCCTCCAGGGAAGAACCCTCGTGGTTTGAGACCCAATGAAATCTGGCAAATGGATGTGACCCATTATAAATCTTTTGGTCGTCTGTCTTTTATCCACGTGGTGATAGATACCTTTTCAGGATTCACTTTTGTGATAGCAACAGCAAAAGAGTCAGCCCAAGTGGTCACTGAATTCCTCATTCAAGCATTTGCAATTATGGGTGTGCCACAAGAAATAAAAACAGATAATGGACCTGCATATACTTCTTTTTTTTTTTTTTTTAATAACTTCTCTCTCTCTCTCTCTCTCTCTCTCTCTCTCTCTCTCTCTCTCTCTCTCTCTCTCTTTTAATAACTTTTTATTGACAGAACCCATGCCAGGGTAATTTTTTACAACATTATCCCTTGCACTCATTTCTGTTCTGATTTTTCCCCTCCCTCCCTCCACCCCCTCCCTCAGATGGCAAACAGTCCTTTACATGTTAAATAGATTACAGTATATCCTAGATACAATATATGTGTGTAGAACCAAACAGTTCTTTTGTTGCACAGGGAGAATTGGATTCAGAAGGTAGAAATAACCCAGGAAGAAAAACAAAAATGCAAGCAGTTTATATTCATTTCCCACTGCATATACTTCTAAACATTTTGAACACTTCTGTGCATAGTATAAGATTTTACACATCACTGGCATACCCTTTAATACTCAAGGTCAGGCAATCATAGAAAGAAGAAACAGGGACATTAAGACACTCCTCCAAAAACAAAAGAAAGGGGGATCCACAGGTAACCCTAGAGAACTTCTAAATTTAGTTCTCTATACCATTAATTTTTTAATTTTTGATGAAGATGCACTGGCTCCAGCAGACAGGTTTTATAACCCACCAGAAGGGCAGTGTCCAGTGAGAGCAGCTCCACTATCTTTAGATAATCGCCAGGTAATGTGGAGAGATCCAGAAAGTGGTGAATGGAAGGGACCAGATAGGTTAACTGGTTGGGGAAGAGGGTTTGCTTGTATTTCTACAGATGGAGAAGGAATCAGATGGGTGCCAATGAGCCGTATTCGCTTTATCCATCAGAGAGAAAGAGAAAAAGAGAAACACTTCAAAACAAAGGGGAAGATTTAAGAAACATCTGACACTGAAAGAGCATGGCTGACAATGAGACTGTTAAAAGAATTTTAAAATCTTCAGCAATCATTGGATTCCCTAACACAAGATGAGACTGTTTCAAGGACTTGAAAACCAGCAGGAATCATTAGATTCCCTGAGATGAAAAATTGTTGATGAGACTATTGCAGTACTTCAAAGCTTACAGGAATTATTGGATTTCTGGCACAGGAACTAATGGACAATGGATTCCTTTTGGATTATTTCTAGAACTTACGAACATGTATAAATTATCATGTTGATTCATGTTATTTGCTACATTACTACTAGCCTGTATTATATTGCTATGTGCTTATGTAATTATGTGTAATACCTCCCATATTATTGGATTTATGTATACCTGTTTCAAGTGAGCCCCTTCAGAACCCGCTAACCTGATTTGATTTCCCATTTCCTTTGGTGTTTTCATCTCCCTTCCTGTGATGTCAGGGAGGGTGTGACCACCTTCTTGTTATGGTGTTTTCACTTCTTTTTTGAGCAGTCAGGGAAGGTGTGATCACCTTCTTTTTGGGTTCTCACCTCCTTGAGGAGTCAGGGATGTCATAACCACCTTATGTTCCAAGTCAAAAGAAAGCGGGAGATGTTGGAATCCTTACAAAGTGTTAAGTCATTAGAATTGATAGAGACAATAATTATCTAATTTAGAAGGTTCAGTATGGTTGATCTGATCCTATAAGGAGATGTTATGGGCCAGAACTTGAAACAAGGTACTAAGTGGAATTGATGAGACAATGATTAAATCTAGTTTAGAATTGATTTAATCCTACAACAAATAATGGTTTCCCAGTGATATAATGACTGGTGTGTACTCAGTGAACAGCATATAAGCAAGAAGCTCTCAGAGCCAGAGAGCACTCTGGGAGACTGAGATCCAGGAGTGAGTAGAGGCAACAGTTGTGAAGATTCAGAACCAAGATTCAGAGGGAGCTGGAGGTGATAAAGGACAAGCTGCAAGATCTCTTGGAACCAAGGAGGGAGAGAGGCCTCTAAGAAAGCCACCTGGGCCCAAGGAAAGAGACAAGACTTGGAAGGAGAAGATAAACATTTGGATTTTATCAGCTGGCTGAGTTTGAGGTGATTATTACTCTGAACTGAAACTAAGGCTGCCTCCAGAAAACCTCCCCAAGAAACCTGCTCTCAGAGAGAACCATCTTATATTATAAAAAAAAAAAAAGAACACCACACCTTTGGAGTCTCAGCCCCTCCTGGGGAAGGTATATACCCCCAGATAAGGTATCTTTATGGGACTTCAGAGCCTTTGATTCATTTAGAAATCCTGGTCAAAAAGGCACCTTTTGAAGTGTGGTTAATTCCAATAGGATATCTGGGCTGAAAAGTGATAAGAATCAAGCCTGGGACCCTCAGCTCCTGAACCCCAAGACTCCTAAAAAATAGTATTCATCCATTTTATTTAAGTTATCAAACTGTCTGGACTAGCTCCTTGCAGATAGCCCAAACATTTTGCTCAGACCCCGCCCGCTGAGCATTCTCTCAGTGCCCAAAC
This sequence comes from Antechinus flavipes, assembly GCF_016432865.1. Taxonomy (NCBI): domain Eukaryota; kingdom Metazoa; phylum Chordata; class Mammalia; order Dasyuromorphia; family Dasyuridae; genus Antechinus; species Antechinus flavipes. The sequence goes on from NC_067399.1 coordinate 1,391,628, forward strand.
TCCATTTCCAAATAGAACTCTGCCACTTCAGAAGTCAGCCCCTTAACAAACTGATTTCTATCCAAAAATAAACGTTCATTTTGTAACTGATAATTTGGGAATAAGTGAATTCTTTCACTTTTAAACCTGCGCCGATTAAAGGGGATTGTAACAATTCTCTTGTTGCCTCTAACCTCATGACCACCAGGAATTGATGTCATTTAAGCCTCATCACCTTTAGCTATCTCTTACTAATTCTAGATAATTCTTACTAATTCTAAATTAAGGTCCAAGGTCAAACCAGTATAGAAGCATCTCAAACACAGACTTAATCTCATAGGTCATTGAATAAGAAATCTCCATATTATTAGTAAGTTCATTTCAAATCATTGTAAGAACGTGACTTTCCCCATGAGAACCTAATCTCCATCCGAACCATGTGAACCCAATCTCCATGTGAATGACTTTCCCCATGTGAACCTAATCCCCATATGAACCATGTGAACCTAATCAAGGTATGATGTGACTTCTATAAGAACTTGACCATTCCCTAACCTATAAGAGCATATGTTTTAGCTCTTTCCCCTGTGAGAACTTGACCATTCCCTAACCCCTAAGAACAGGTGTTTTAGCTCCATCTCCCATGAGAACTTGACCATTTTTTTTAACCTATAAGCTGGGAATGTACCACATGTGTTTTAGCTCCAACTCCTTGGAACTGTTGCTGTCGATAAGGACTGGCACCCTTGTCGATACAACACTTGACTATAACCACCTGGAGCCCTTGTTGGTACTTCCCTGTCTTATATGATGTCTTTATTTGGCTCAAAGCCTCTTTGTCCTGACTCCTATAAAAGGCAGGTAAAGCATTCTCTATCTGAAACCTCACCTATGGAGATGACAATCTGCTTAGGATTTTCCCGTTCGGGACTCAAAGGCTGAATCACTGGGGTTTCCCCAGACACTGCAAGTAAATTTGAGTCGGAGCATCCCCAATTGGTGATGTATTCTCTCTCTCTGTCTGCTATTCTAATCATAATTCTCATTATTCTTTGTCTTTTGTGTGCTGTTTGCTGTATTAGTTGTTATTATAAGCATTCTATTCCATGTATTGTGTAATTAAATTTTACTTTCACTTTGATTGAGTCTGAGACCATCATTTATAGGAGCGAATCCAATCTTTTCCCTAAAATCATAGAACAATCATTTCACTACATCTCTACCTAGACGCAAATTTTATCTTCCAATGGCCTGAAATTTGCTCAGGCAGCTTTTCCTTACAGCCTATTCCTCTGTGGAATGGGTCTAGTATTTGGAAGATTATTCTTTCTAACAAGCATCAATTTGAGCTGAAAGCATTTGGTTGACCCTAATATAGGAAGCAGATCGACAGTTTTCTTTCCCTATTGCCCTCAAATATCAGCACAGGCAATAGAAAAGGAATGGAAGGGAATAAGCAATTATTTCACCTACTATTTGTCAGGTGTGGTATGTTGTTTTTTGGGTTTTTTTTTTTAACAATACAGTAACAACAATACAGTTTAAGAACAATATTCAGCAAATAAATAATTTTGACTTCAATTACCCAAATTAATGATAAAGGATGAAAGAAAAAAAAATGCTATTTGCATATGAATGGTACCCATCACTGGGGTGTATGAAGGCAGAGAAAAGGAAAAAAAAACTATTTGATGTATTTATTGTCTAATTGAAAAAAAACAGCAAATCGTGCATTATAGATTTACAGTTTCATGTGCAATCATCTTTTTTAATTGTATTATATTCTAGAAATACTTGTTTAATTATCACTCTTTGCAGATGATATGATGGTATACTTAGAGAACCCCAGAGATTCTATTAAAAAGCTATTAGAAATAATTCATAATTTTAGCAAAGTTGCAGGATACAAAATAAATCCCCATTAATCCTCAGCATTTTTATACATCACCAACAAAATCCAACAGCAAGAGATACAAAGAGAAATTCCATTCAAAATAACTGTTGATAGTATAAAATATTTGGGGATCTATCTACCAAAGGAAAGTCAGAAATTATATGAGCAAAATTACAAAAAACTTTCCACACAAATAAAGTCAGATTTAAATAATTCAAAAAATATTAAGTGCTCTTGGATAGGCCAAGTGAATATATAAAGATGATAATACTCCCGAATCTATTTATTTAGTGCTATACCAATCAGACTCCCAAGAAAATATTTTAATTATCTAGAAAAAATAACAACATAATTCATATGGAAGAACAAAAGGTCGAGAATTTCAAGGGAATTAATGAAAAAAAAAATCAAATGAAGGTGGCCTAGCTGTACCTGGTCTAAAACTATATTATAAAGCAGCAGACACAAAAAACATTTGGTATTGGCTAAGAAATAGATTAAGTTGATCAGTGGAATAGGTTAGGTTCACAAGACAAAATAGTCAATAACTATAGCAATCTAGTGTTTGACAAACCCAAAGATCCTAACTTTTGGGATAAGAATTCATCATTTGAAAAAAACTGCTGGGATAACTGGAAATTAGTATGGCAGAAATTAGGCATGGACCCACACTTAACACTGTATACTAAGGTAAGATCAAAATGGGTCCTTGATTTAGGCATAAAGAACGAGAGTATAAATAAATTAAAGGAACATAGGATAGTTTATCTCTCAGATTTGTGGAGGAGGAAGAAATTTGTGACCAAATATGAACTAGAGATCATTATTGATCACAAAATAGAAAATTTTGATTACATCAAATTAAAAAGCCTTTGTACAAACAAAACTAATGCAAACAAGATTAGAAGGGAAGCAACAAACTAGGAAAACATCTTCACAGTTAAAGGTTCTGATAAAGGCCTCATTTCTAAAATATATAGAGAATTCACTCTAATTTTTAAGAAATCAAGCCATTAAAAACTGGAAAATGAATGGATGCCCATCAATTGGAGAATGGCTGGGTAAATTGTGGTATATGAATGTTATGGAATATTATTGTTCTGTAAGAAATGACCAGCAGGATGAATACAGAGAGGACTGGCAGGACTTACATGAACTGATGCTAAGTGAAATGAGCAGAACCAGGAGATCATTATACACTTCGACAACGATATTGTATGAGGACATATTTTGATGGAAGTGGATTTCTTTGACAAAGAGACCTAACTGAGTTTCAATTGATAAATGACGGACAAAAGCAGCTACACCCAAAGAAAGAACACTGGGAAACGAATGTGAACTCTCTGCATGTTTGTTTTTCTTCCCGGGTTATTTATACCTTCTGAATCCAGTTCTCCCTATGCAACAAGAGAACTGTTCGGTTCTGCAAACATATATTGTATCTAGGATATACTGCAACATATCCAACATATAAAGGACTGCTTGCCATCTAGGGGAGGGGGTAGAGGGAGGGAGGGGAAAAAAATCGGAACAGAAATGAGTGCAAGGGATAATGTTAAAAAAAAAAAATTACCCTGGCATGGATTCTGTCAATATAAAGTAATTATTAAATAAAAATTAAAAAAAAAGAATATTATTGTTCTGTAAGAAATGACCAGCAGGATGAATACAGAGAGGCTTGGAGAGACTTACATGAACTGATGCTAAGTGAAATGAGCAGAACCAGGAGATCATTATATACCTCAACAATGATACTGTATGAGGATGGATTCTGATGGAAGTGGATTTCTTTGACAAAGAGAAGATCTAACTCAGTTTCAATTGATCAATGATGGATAGGAGCAGCTATACCCAAAGAAAGAACACTGGGAAATGAATATAAACTGCTTGCATTTTTGTTTTTCTTCCCGGATTATTTATACCTTCTGAATCCAATTCTCCCTATGCAACAAGAGAACTGTTCGGTTCTGCAAACATATATTGTATCTAGTATATACTGTGACATATTTAACATGTATAGGATTGCTTGCCATCTGGAGGAGGGGGTGAAGGAAGGGAGGGGAAAAATCGGAACAGAAGTGAGTGCAAGGGATAATGTTGTAAAAAATTACCCTGGCATGGGGTCTGTCAATAAAAAATTATAATTATTTTTAAAAAAGAAAACTCTATGTATAATTGGGAAAATAAAATACTACTGAATAAAAAAAAAAAAAGAAATACTTGTTTTGTTCCATAATTTAAAAGGAAAACTAAATATTATGTCACTTTACCTTCAAAACAACCTTCCAAGTTAGGTGATATTATTCTCTCCATTTAACAGTTAAGGAAACTGAGGCAAACAGAGTTTACATGCTTGCCAAGGGGCACAGAGGTAGGAACTGTCTGAAGCTTGATTTAAGCTCAGGAACTTCTGATTCTATGCCCAGGTCTCTCTTCCTTATACCACCAGCTCCCCTTAACTTCTAGATAATGGAAACCTTGGGATGAATAATCTGCTATGAAGAAGATGCCCCAAAACCAAGGTCTCTATTGGTCAGGCTTGAGGCTGCTCTGGCCCAATATTACTCCTTTGTCCAGGTGTTGGATTAGGACTCTCTTCCAGAAGGAAGCCGGACAGGATAGGAGGCGGGATATGGAGAAAGGGGTTTGGCTTTGTGTCAATTGTGCCCAACAGAACCATGTACATGGCAACAAGATTTTTTGATGATCTATTTTAATGGCTCTTATAAGTAATGTGGTAATTCAGGCAAATTCCATTAGGCTTGTGGTAGAGAGAGCCATCTGTAGGGACTGAAAGTGGATCATAATATAGTATTTTACCTTCTTTGTTATTTGATTGCTTTTTCCCATTTCTTGTGCAGCATGATAAATGTGGAAACATGCAGGTGAAGAATTGCATATGTTTAACATATACTGGATTACTTGCTCCCAGAGGAGGGAGTGGAGGAAGAAAGGAAGAAAAATTTGGAACATAAGGTTTTACAAGGGTGAATGTTGAAAACAATCTTTGTATCTATTTTTAATATTTTGCAAATAAATAAAAATTTGAAAATAAATTTTGAAAATATTTTGAAACACAATAAAAATAATTATACAGCAGATTAATGTGGCATATTCTATTTTGGGTTTAATAAGCAGTAATTGTTATGGGCCAGAACTATATACTTGAAACAAGGATTCTTAAAAGGTGTTAAGTCAGTGGAAAGCAGGAGCAAGGGGCGCCCCCTGCTGTCCCGGAGGTCACAGACTGGTGGCGCAGCCACCACCCCAACAAGGAGACAGAGACCCCTGTGGGCCCCGCTGTGCACAGGACACACGGGAACTCAAGGGAGTGATTTACTACCCACTAGTTAGGGAGGAGGATAGCGGCTTAAGGAGAGGAGAATTCTGGGAGCGAAGAGTCAAAATCCAATAGAATAATGGCTAGCGGAGTAGTGATTTACAGTTAATAATGCTGTGTAGCCCCCGATTTTCCCAAGAGCCTTTTGCTTCCAGCCGTTCAGAACGTGTGATTCCTTACTTCGGGTTAGTCTGTGAGGCAGTTTCAGCAGGAGGTTCTTTCAGCTAAGAAGGAGGAGGGGGCGAGGGTGGGAGGGGAGGAAGTAACTGAGGCCGCGGGGAGGAGGAGCTCTCAGGGAGGAGCAGCCTGGAGGCGGGTGTTGCCCAGGTGCGATTTGGGCACTGAGGAGGACTTGGGAGTCTGGGAGGAGTTTAGGGCCGAAAATCTTTGCCTGTTGGGGGCAGGACTAAGGTAGGAGAGGCACTGGGAGGCCTAAAGGGCAGAGCCTCCGTGTGATTGGAGGAAAGGGCTCAACCGTCCTGGGGGCGGGGTTCTTGGGACCGGGAAGATCCTCCCAGACTGGACTGAGAGGGAACGCGAAGTGTACCTTGACATTCCCCTCCATTCCCTGCTGCAGAAACTGCTCAGCTTTCCTTGGGAATTCCGGTGTCTCCCCGTTTCCCCCGGGAGCTCGGATCTCTCCCCGATTTCCCCGGGAGCTCAGATCTTTCCCTTTCCCCCGGGAGCTCGGATCTCTCTTCTTTTTTCCCTGGGAACCAAGATCACCGACACTCAGGAAACCAGGCCTGTGCTTGCAGCTCCCAGGTAGGTCTGAGCCTGCGTCCCCCATAATTCCTGCTTCCATGGCTGCCCTTGCCTTGGGGTCTCCTCTTCTGAACTCGTGGTACGTGGCCTCCGGGGCTACCAGGAGCACAGCTTTCTACCACGGCTGTCTGTTGGATGAGCCCCCCCACCCCTAAACCTTTTCCAGACTCCCAGTCACTTCCCTCATTTGGCGGCTCACACGTTCCCTAATTTCCCGCTTTCAGCCTAAGCTCTCCCCGGAGTTCCCAGCAGTCCTTCTAGGTAGACCCCGGCACAGCTTTCCTGCTTTCCCCGGCTCAGCGGTCCGTCCGGAGCACTTCTCTCCCCCCAGCGGCCCTGACCTCACCACGGACTGTCCTGGCCTGTCTTGCCTCCCACCCTGCTCCCCAAACCTCCTGCTTCCTTCCCCCCCCCCCCCCCCCCCCGAGCCCTCAGAGTTGATCCCAGACCGGAGTTAGTCTCCCAGGCTCTTACTTTCCCCGATCTTGCCCTGGGGGCGCCATTCCAGAGCCCCGCCCTTCTCCCCCTTCCCAGGCCCCTCCCTCCCCCACAAAGCAGTCAGGCTATTGGCTGGAACGAGCATGTGGGTGTTAGTTCTGTTGAAGGGAGGCGGAGGACCCGGGGCAAGGAGAGCTCTGACTCGGAGCCCTGGAGGCTGACAGGTCTCCTCCCCTCGGGACTCCCGAAGCCCCTTGTGCCTCTGGGCTCTCTGTGGGAGGAGGGGGAGAGGAGGGAGGAGAAGAGGAGTAAAAGATGGAGGGGAGCACTCTTCCTCTTCAGACCTCCTTCCTCTCCGATCCTGACCCTCCTGCATTGTTTCTCCCCCCCTTGGGCAGGGGGGTTAAGGGACTTGCCCAGGGTCACAGCCGCGTGAAGCTGTTCGGTTCCTCATTTGAACCGGGGCCCTCCTGAGCTCCGGGCTGGTGTTCTATGCACCGCAACCCCTAGCGCCCCCTCCTGCGCTGCTCTGAAGGGGGCAGTCTCTCCCCTGGGGACCAGGCCAGGGCCTTTGTACCTCCGGGAGGACTCACCCCCCAGGAGTCCCTGCAGGCTTTCCTCCTGCTGACAGAAGGGGGAAAGGCCTCTCCTCCTCCGGGAGGCTTCTCCCTCTCCTGCTTCTTGGGAGCAAGGCCTGGCCCAGGCAGGGATTGGGTCAAAGACAGACGCCAAAAGTGGGGAGAAGTTAGAAGAGTTTTACTGGCAGGGCCCCAGAGAGCGTCTCCCAGCTGGGAGCCCCGAGCAGTCAGCCGGGGACCAGGAGGAGGGGAAGCCGGGCTTCTCTCTGCAGAGGCAAAGGAGGGAGGGGCTCTCCTGGAGCTCCTGGCCTGTCCCTTGGGGTCAGAGAGGCTTAGAATTAAAGCCCCCCAAGGGGAGGTGTGACCTCTGTTTGTAAGCGCTTTGGCTCTTGTCACTTGTGTGGGTCCTTCAAGGGTGGGAGCAACAGGACCCTGAGGTTACGACCAGGGACCAGAGGGAGGAACGTGACAAAATGGAGTCACTTTGGTTGCTTTGCTACTTCCACAGGGAGCCAGAAGCCAGAGGGAATGGGCCCTGGGAGCCTCGGACCTCCTCCCCAGGTGAGTGCCGTCCTTCCCCAGACCCGACCAACATCCGCAGTCCCAGCCATTTCTACAGACAGGGAGGATGGGCTGTGGAGCTGGCAGGGCCCGAGGGATGGGTCATTTCCTTACAAAACAGGGGGAACACAGTAGTCACAGCCCTGCCCTGCCCAGCTGAGTCCTTGGGCCCCTGGCATCTGGGGCACTGAAACACACCCCCCTATTGGGGGGTTATTACATTACAGAGGATGGGGAGGTCCTCCCCTTACTTCATGAGGAAGCTCCATTCCCCAGGGATCAGATCTGCTCTCTTTGGGCCCGCCCAGCCCCCTCCCCACCCAGAGTCTCTCCTCCTCCTCTTGGTCTCCTGTGACCGAGCTCCCCTGAAGCTCCTGAAGCACAATTTCTCATGGTTACAACTAAATAACATCTCTCCAGGGGTCAGCACCATGTCCTCAAGAAGCCTCAGGAACTGACTGATCAGTGTTCCTCTGTGTGCCTGTGTGCATGTACACACTCACACTCACACACACACACACACACGCACTCACACACTCACTGACACACTCTCACACACACACTCACTGACACACACACACCCTTACACACATACACACTCACACACACACTCACTGACACACTCACACACACACTCACTGACACACACATCCTCACACACTCAGACTCACACACACACACACTCACTGACACACTCACACACACACACTCACTGACACACACACATCCTCACACACATACACACACACACACTCACACACACACACACTCACACTCACACACACACTCACACACACACACTGACACACACACACACTCACACTCACTGACACACTCTCACACACACACTGACACACACACACACTGACACACACACACATACACACTCACACACACACACACTCACACTCTAACACTCATACACACACACTCACACACTCATACACATTCACACTCACACACACACACACTCACACACACACACTGACACACACACACACTCACACACACACACTCACACACACACACAAACACACACACACACTGACACACACACACACTCTCACACACATGCACACTCACAAACACTCATACACACACACTCACACACTCATACACATTCACACTCACACACACACTCAGACTCACACACACACACACTGACACACACACACTCACACACACACACTCACTCACACACACACTCACACACACACTCAGACTCACACACACACACTCACACTCACACACACACACAGACACACACACACACACTCACACACACACACACTCACACACACACTCACACACACTCACACACACACACACACACACACTTGCACCCACCCCATTTCCACTGTCTCACTTTTTCACCTGCTCTCCCTTCACTGGGAACACAAATAAAACCAGTCACACAAGGTCCAGTCCGTCTGCACAATGACAAGACCCACTTGCTGAAGGCCTCTTTCTCCTTCGGCACCAGGGCCCGCCCTCCTTGAGGGGCAGCAGCAGCAGCGAGATTCCTCCCTGCTCCTCAGCGTCCTGGTCTTTGTGCTAAGCCGAGGCCGCTGCCACAGGGGGCCCTTCCCTCCCCATGCCTTCCCCGTCACACACAGACACGTGTGACACCCCTGCAGCCACATGTCTACGGACACAGGAGCTCTGATCAGTGCCTCAGGCCCCTTTACCCCTCAGACAGAACAAGACGCCTTCAGGCACATCCTTTGACTTTGGCTCAGGACTGGTCCCTCCCTTCATCTCTCCTCCCTATGACTCCTCCCCCTTTTTCTCCCCCCCTTTTCACTGGGGATACATTGCACTTCTCCATCCGTTTCCTTGTGTCATTTATTGTTTCTTCCTTTGACTAAATGACAGAGGTTTGGATTTCCTCACTCCTTTGTTTGTGGAGACGTCTACCTGCTCACCCTCCTTGCTAGAAGTAACATTTCCCAGCCCTCCTTTCTCTTCACCCGCTTCCCCTCTTTCCAGTCTCTCCTTGAGGTCATCAAGACATGAGAAAGACATTTCCAGCTTTCCTCGACTTTGATTCCTTCTGTGAGCCCAAAGAGGGATCTAAGTGGACTCCTGTCATCTCACTATGGTTGCATATAACTGGTTTGTCCTTTTATTTTGAGTCCCTGGGGCTAGTTCATTCAGGATTACTTTTTGTATTTCTCTTCACTTGTGTCTGAACTTCTAAAGTTTTTTTCATTTATGGTCTTCCTTAGGAATGCTGGGAAGAATTTTCATTAAAGGTCCTTTCCCCTAATAGCGTGTTTTTGTTTCATAATTTGCTTTTAGCCATAAGATCATGTCCTTTGCCTTCTGTTATATTTTATTCCAAGTTCTCTGCTCCTTAATGGGGCTCCTTGGTACTGTCAGCAGCTGGATGTGACCTCACAGGAAGAGGTAGTGAGGAAGAAGCAGGAGGTGAAGGTACAGGAGGAGGCCGGGATGAGATGGGTACAGAGGAAGTAAAGAGAGACAAGGGAGGAGAAAGTGAACTGGGAGAGGTCACCTCCTTCTCCAAGGCAAGGCCTCCTCCCCCTCCCCCCTCCCTGAGGAGGTGTCTCCTGTCTGCCGCCTCTGGCCCCCTTGTGGAGGCTTTGGAGATTGCAGACAAGTTTAGCACAAATGATTCAAAAAACCTTGAAGGAAGCAAAGAACTGAACAGGCTCCCAGGCCAAAAAGCTCTGCAATGGAAAGAGGGGGTGGCAAGGGCCAATATGGCTGATACAGACTCAGAGGAGTCAGGAAGTGAAGCAGGCAGTGATAACGAGGAAGTCCCTGTGGGGGCGCCACTTACATCACCCCCTTGGGGCTACTCTAAGTCAGCAGCAAGGGGCAGCTCTAACCCAGTGGTGGAGCCGCTTTAACCCAGGGGCGCCCTCTTGGGGCCGTTGTTACCCAGTGCAGTCCCTTTTGTGTCTGCTATAACCCAGGGGCGCCCCCTTGGGGCCGTTCTAACCCAGCGGCGCCCCCTTGGGGCTACTCTAAGCCAGCAGCAAGGGGCAGCTCTAACCCAGTAGTGGAGCTGCTATAACCCAGGGGCGCCCCCTTGGGGCCGTTCTAACCCAGGGGCGCCCCCTTGGGGCCGCTCTAACTGCAGGTAGGCATCTCCACAAAGGGATGGAAACATCAGAACTTCCCTCATCTAATCAAAGGAAGGAAGCGTAAACGGCACAAGGAGATGAAGGAAGTGAGTGGGTGTGGGTGTGAGGGTGTGAGCGCCTACATGTACGAACCACGCAGAGGAGCACTGATCAGTCACTTCCGGGGGCTCCGTGAGGACCCGGTGCTGCCCCCTGGAGGTGTGTTATGTAGATAAAACCGCGAGAAACTGCGCTTCAGGGGAGCAGGTCCCAGGAGACCAAGAGGAAGAAGAGACTGGGGGGGAGGGGGCTGGGCGGGCCCACAGAGAGCAGGCCTCCTGCCTTTCTCACCTTGTCCCCTTCCCGCCCTCCTCCCCGACCCCCCTTGTGGTCTCCTGGGCCATCTCAGAAACTGTAAAAAAGCCATAAATGCCGCCCTGTTCAGAAGTGAAATCGTAGCTGAGAAGAAAAACTGGGATGTGGCTCCCCCCTAGGCCGGGAGGAGGTCAGGGCGGCGATCCCTCCTTGGGAATAAACGTGGGTAAAATCCACAAGGGCCGTTCCCTCTGGCAAAGGTGGTTCCTTGAGGAGAAAAGGTTATCGATAAAATGAAGGCGTAAAACAGGCCCAAGGAGTGGGAAGTATGAGCTGCGCTGGAAAAGCACAAGGGCCACCAAGGAAAGGAGTTGGGAGGAATCCATTAAAGGGATGTGCCATGTGGGCCTAGGAGGCCTAGGAACAGCCCCAAGGGGGCGCCACTGGGTTCCATCGTGTGTTCCGGAATAAGTCATTTCTCAGCTTTATTTCACCTGGTCCCAATCCTGTCAGTCTTAACGACCCCAGTCTCTAGGGCTGGCCCTGACTCTCAGAAAGCCTGTGAGCTTTGGGCAAATCCCTGCTCTGAGTTTCAGTTTCCTCCTATAAATTCAAGGGGTTCGGACTCTACTTCTGAAGGGTCTTTCACCTCGTATGACTTTTGATGGTTTAGGAGACGGTGACGTTCAAGGACGTGGCTGTGGACTTCACTAAGGAGGAGTGGGGGCTCTTGGACCCCTCTCAGAAGGAGCTGTACCAGGAGGTCATGGTGGAGAACGCCCGGAACCTGCTCTCCCTGGGTAAGGGCCCTTCCCCTGAGAACTGCAAGTCTGCAGTCAGAGGGAAAATCTCCACTCCCCGGGTGCGAGATCTGGGGAGGGGGGAAAGAGAAGGGAAAGTGTAGGATAGGGCCTGGGGATGCCCTTCGTTGTTCCTGACCTCTCTCTTACCCATTCCAGGTGAAAGATTAAATCAGTGGAAGCCTCTCAAACGTGGAACTAATCTTAGGGTTAATGTCTACCTGGACCCAAAGTTTGTCTGCCAGAATACATGTGTGTGTGTGTGTCTGCGTGTATATAATATGCACGTATCTATCTATCTATATTTATTTACATGTCTATTATTTCTGTATGTATAAAAGTGTCTATATAATGGCAGCCATCTCTGGGTTGGGACAGGCAAAGTGAAGCTAAAATAATTACTAAATAATTTTCTTGTCTGTTTGAAAGTAATAGAAAGTTGTACATTGTGGATTTACAGTTTCATGGGCACTCATCTTTTTTTACGTGCTATGATATGGAAATGTTTGTTTGTAAATTAAAAGTAAAATAAAATATTGTATCATTTTATCCTCATCTTAACTTTTTAAGTTAGGGTGATACTGTTCTCTCCATTTGAGAATTGAGGAAACTGAGGAAAACCGAGTTTAATTGACTTGCCCAGAGGTGCACAGTTAGTAATTGTCCAAGGCTCACTTCAAACTCAAGTACACTTGACTCTATGTTTCCACTGAACTACCGATTCTCTTTAAGTTATGGAAAATGGAAACTATGGAATGAGTCTGTCCTTCTGTAAAAAAGGTGTACTAAGTTCAAGGTCCCTCTTAATCAGGCCTGAGACTGCTCCCACCCAGTAACTCCTTTTCCCCAGGTTTAGGATCAGAAGTTTCTGCCAGAAGGGAGCCTCACAGGACAGGAGGTGGGTCTCTCTCTCAGAGGAAGCTGCACAAATAGTGGGCACATCCTGTCTTAGGTGACTTGCTTTACAGGCCCCAGTGGGTGAATACTGAATACTGATAGATATGTCTGAACATCAGGGGCTGAATTTCAACATGGAGCAGCTCTGGATCCTCATCTTTCCCTAAGGAGAACTAAGTGACCAACTTTTCTCCATCTTCTTTCTGATTTCTGTGCCCAGGGCTTCCAGTTCTCAGAGAAGAGGTGACCTCTTATTTTGAGCAAAGGGAAGCACTGTGGATGCTGGACCAAGAATGCCTGAGGAGATGCTCTCCAGGTGAGTCAGGTGAAAGCAGGGATATGAGAGCTGTGGTTACAAGAGGCTTCTGGGACTTACCCTGAAGGAAATGCTCAGTTTGGGGGAGAAAGACCAGACTTGGAATTCTGTAATGGATATTTCTTGGCAGCAGTGTCCGGGGCTCCTCAGTGAACCTCTATTTCCCATCTACAAAATGAGTGAGCCACGCTCCATGGCCCTGTAGGGCCCTTCCAATGCTCCTCTGTGATGCTGTAAGAAGTCACTGTTAGGGATTTGGGGCAGTGGAGCTCTCCTGGAAGTGCCCCAAGTGATTAGGTTTGAGACATGAGCCATTTCTTAAAACTTCTTCTAGTCAGTAAACAATTAAGGGCCTGCTACAGGGCAGCCATGGGCTAAACACCAGGAACACAAAGAGATGTGAGGGACATCCCCTGCTCTCCTGAAGATCACAGAGTGATGGGGCAGACAATATACCAGCGACTGTGGAGAGACCCACTGTGAACCAGATAAAGTGAATAGTTTAGTGCCTCAGTGCATCATTAATTCATGAGGATGATAATGGTTTATGAAGGAGGGCAGAACTGGGCAGGAAAGGGCCAAAATGAAATAAAATAGCTAGCATATATACAGCCCTGTGTGCCATGCTTTGCATTGTCTTATTTTATCCTCATGTCACTCCAAGGACTTAACTGCTATTATTATGTCCATTTGACAGATAAAAAAACTGAATCTAACAGAGGTCCTGTAACTTGACCAGCAAATTTCTGAAGTGGAAGTAAAACCCTGAGTTTCCAGATTCAAGACCATATGCATATTCTATCCACTCTGACTGTATTATGATTTTGAAGCAGATATGATGAACATGGTCATATATGTATGATGTAGAAAACTGGAGAATTAGACCAAAAATGGAGACATGGAAATTTATTTTTGAAACTCTAGGCAGTCAAAGTAATTGCTAATTACTGTTTAAAAATATTTATATTTTTATTGGCTCTTGACAAGTTTTGCACTAAATGACAAATGTACTCAAGGGTCAATTTCAGATATTGCTTTATGTTGCTTTTCTATAATATTTACATGCTCACAACCTTTGAAAGGATAGTAACTGAATCCCTCCTGAATGACCAACCCATGTCACCAACCATTCCTCTGAGAAACTGCCAGATAGAAGAAGAGTAACATAATCAGAGGAAACGTTCAAATTAGAAAATAAGCTTACGCATGTCAATGAGCTGAACTTTAAGGTCTGATTTTCTGGAAAGGTTGTGGCCTTTCATGGTGATTTCATGATGGCCTCCCCTGTCCCTGTCTCCTGACTATGGTTTTCAAGTAGCCTGCCAGTGCTGCTGCAGGAATGCAGACTCAGGTCACATTTTGCTTACACAATTAGAGATGGGGTTGCTAGGTAACCCAGGAAGGTGAGAACTACACTGTCCAGGGAGAGACAGGCCCAAGGGTCTTTGCACTCCTATGGCCATTTGTATATGAATGTTCAACCTTCCTGAAATGCTGGGAACAATGTAATGTCATTTTGAGAAACCAAAAGTCTTATTGCACTTAGAAGGAGCCAGAGTTTGATGGGATCACTGCACAATCCTCCTCAACAGTGTGTGGGTGATTGTGAGAACTTGAAGTCATTGAAAGGCAATTATTAAGGTAGAAATATGCACATCTGTGTTGTCTCAGAGAACAGCTACTTGTATAACCAAATCAGACATTTATTTACCATTGAAGGTGCCAATAAGACATTTTTGCGTCAGATCCTTTGAATCATTATCTCAATCCTTTAAGGGGGTTGTGAGCTTCTAAAAGGGAAAGGATTGCAATAGTGGAAGTCGCATATCACAAGATGAGGAACTCAATTTTCTGTATGAAACACATTTTGAGATGTAGATATTTTCATGCAATTTTTTTAAAAAAATTGTGTTTGTTATGCTATGCAAAAGCATATAATAATAAAGGTTTTATTTTGTTTTGTTTTTCTGAGGCAAATGGGGTTAAGTGACTTGCCCAGGATCACACAGCCAGGATGTATTAAGTGTCTGAGACCAGATTTGGACTCAGTTCCTTCTAACTTTAGGACTGATGCTCTATCCATTGTGGCACCTAGCAGCTACTTCATGATAATTGTTTTAAAAAAAAATAACTATTAGCTGTCTCAAAAAAAGTAATGTGTCAGAACAAAATCACTTTTGATATGTTGTACTCAGGTATAAGTTGCAAATTGTATTGTTACGAATAACAAGTGGCTTAGCCTTCTGAATATGACCTCAGACAATGTAATAGAAAAGAATAAAATTGAAAGTGATCATCATGGAAATTTGTTACAAGTAGGATGGATCATAAAATAACTTGAGTATTTAGTATATAGGCACCACATGGCATATCTATGGAAAAAGCATTGAACGAATGAATAACAAAAGGGAAAGGGAAAAATTGAGTAGAGATCCTTCATCACATACTGTAGACAGAGTGTACTCATTCATAGGATGTAAATCCTAGTCTAAGCTGCTGACATTGAGATCAAGTTCCTCAGCCATTTTGACCTGAGTTGTGCACCTACTCAGAATGAAGGCACTTTCAGTGTTGTCACAGGTTTATTGTGAGGCTCCACTTTAAGTGTATAGGATGCTCCTTAAAAAATAAATTATGTTTGCTATGTAAACTAATGAGATTTAAAGTGATTGCTTCTACCCATTTAGAATTTTTCTCTTTCCATAGGAAAAGAGAAAATAACTGACTTTCTTTTCTGCTCATGGAGGGAAGGGGATATAAATAAATAAACAAACATATATATACCTACATCATGTTTATATTTCTTTAATTGTTTGTTGTTTTCTTTCTTTCTTTTTGGAAGCAGAGATCAGACTTGGAATGAAGAAAATTCCTGCAGAGCTAAGTTCTGTGTTCGAAACTCACAAGCAAAGACTCATGGGTGATGGTCCCTGTGACTTTACTTGCAGAGGAATCTCTGCATCACATGAGAGAATCCAGATTAGAGAGAGATGTTATGAAGGTAACCAATGTGGAAAAGGTTTTATAAAAAAGCTAAGTCTCATTGTACATAAGAGAATCCACAGTGGAAGGAAGCGTTATAAATGTAACCAATGTGGGAAAGCTTTTGCAAAAAGAGGAAATCTTACTACACACCAGAGAATCCACACAGGAGAAAAACCTTATGAATGTAACCAATGTGGAAAGGCTTTTACAAAAAAGGGAGCTCTCATTATACATCAGAGAATCCACACTGGAGAGAAACATTATGAATGTAATGAATGTGGAAAGGCTTTTACAAAAAAGGACACTCTTAGTAAACATCAGAGACTCCACACTGGAGAGAAACCTTATGAATGTAACCACTGTGGAAAATCTTTTACAAAAAAGGAATCTTTTCTTATACATGAGAGAATCCACACTGGAGAAAAACCTTATAAATGTAATCAATGTGGAAAGGCTTTTACAGAAAATGGAATTCTTACTGTACACCTGAGAATCCACATTGGAGAGAAACCTTATGAATGTAGCCACTGTGGAAAGGCTTTTACAAAAAAGGACGCCCTTACTAAACATCAGAGTATCTACACTGGAGAGAAACATTATGAATGTAATGAATGTGGAAAGGCTTTTAAACGTAAAGAAACTCTTACTACACATCAGAGACTCCACACTGGAGAGAAACCTTATGGATGTAACCACTGTGGAAAGTCTTTTACAAAAAAGGATGCTCTTATTATACATGAGAGAAACCACACTGGAGAAAAACCTTATAAATGTAACCAATGTGGAAAGGCATTTAGTCATAAAGGAACTCTTACTGTACATCAGAGACTCCACACTGGAGAGAAACCTTATGGATGTAACTACTGTGGAAAGTCTTTTACAAAAAAGGAATCTTTTCTTATACATGAGAGAATCCACACTGGAGAAAAACCTTATAAATGTAACCAATGTGGAAAGGCTTTTACAGAAAAAGGAACTCTTACTACACATCAGAGAATCCACACTGGAGAGAAACCTTATGAATGTAACCACTGTGGAAAGGCTTTTACAAAAAAGGGAGCTCTTACTAAACATCAGAGTATCCACACTGGAGAGAAACATTATGAATGTAATGAATGTGGAAAAGCTTTTAAACGTAAAGAAACTCTTACTACACATCAGAGACTCCACACTGGAGAGAAACCTTATGAATGTAACCACTGTGGAAAGTCTTTCACTAAAAAGGAATCTCTTATTATACATGAGAGAAACCACACTGGAGAAAAACCTTATAAATGTAACCAATGTGGAAAGGCATTTAGTCATAAAGGAATTCTTACTGTACATCAGAGAAACCACACTGGAGAGAAACCTTATAAATGTAACCAATGTGGAAAGGCATTTAGTCATAAAGGAAATCTTACTATACATCAGAGAAACCACACTGGAGAGAAACCTTATGAATGTAATCAATGTGGAAAGGCTTTTAGAGGCAAGGGAGCTCTTACAAGACATCAGAGAATCCACACTGGAGAGAAACCTTATGAATGTAAGCAATGTGGAAAATCTTTCACTAAAAAGGAATCTCTTATTATACATGAGAGAAACCACACTGGAGAAAAACCTTATAAATGTAATCAGTGTGGAAGGGCTTTTAGAGAAAAGGGAACTCTTACTTTACATCAGAGAATCCACACTGGAGAGAAACCTTATGAATGTAAGCAATGTGGAAAGGCTTTTAGAGGCAAGGGAGATCTTACTAAACATGAGAGAATCCACACTGGAGAGAAACCTTATGAATGTAAGCAATGTGGAAAGGCTTTTACAGGCAAGGGAGATCTTACTAAACATGAGAGAATCCACACTGGAGAGAAACCTTATGAATGTAATCAATGTGGAAAGGCTTTTACAAAAAGGATATCTCTTACAAAACATCAAAGAATACACACTGGAGAGAAACTTTGTGAATACAACCAATATGGAAAGGGTTTTATATAAAAATTTTACTGTTAATTGCCAGATTTGTAAAGGCATTAAAATAAGGAGGAAAATGAATTAGGGAGACAACCCTGGGAGAAGATGTGGTAGTCCTGATGCCTTTCATACTTGGCCATCTCTAGCTATAACCCTATGGAGAGAGTGAGGAAGGGAAAATAAAAGAGGAGTAGAGGGGCCCAATAACTTCTTAGGCATTTGAAAGGCAGCATGGGAGAATGGAAAGATCACTATATTTGAGTCAGGACATGGATTGAAATTCTGGTTCTGCAACTCTGGGCTTGGGAAAGTAATTTAATTAGACTGCAACCCAGTGCATTTAGACTAAGGTTAGTATCTGTCCCCACCCTAAATCCTTTAAGAAGCCAAACAAGATTTTTAAAATGAACCCTATGGCTCAATGCCAATTATTATTACTGGTTCTCAGCTTCAGATTAGGGGTAACGACTCAGATGACTTCATTAAGCCTTCTGGGAATGATTGGCAGTTTGGAAGAGGCAATAAGATATCAGCAATTCTAAACCTAGATCTTTGTTGATTTAGGAAACTTGCACATCCTTCCTAAATAAACAACTCTGCAACTAATGACATTGGTTTCTTGCTATATTTGTTCAGGCAGAAGATGTTTTATTAAGATGGTTTTAAAAATGAAAGATTTCAACTTTGAGTTTCATCTTAAATCCTTCAAGTTGACAGTGATAATTCCAAAAGCTGGAAATAGCATTGGGGGATGGTGGGTTATGGAATTAGAGACATCGTAATACAATGTATGTAGCTATGTATTGGTCCAACTACTCTGAAAAGTTATTTAGGATCAGGATTTATTAAAAGGTAGCCAAATGTCAGATATTTTGTGATAAAGAGACCCTACAGCAAGGCATGAACTCTAAGGAAGTAAGGAAAAGAAGGATTCCATCTACAATAAAATATTCATTGCAGTGGATTTTTTTTGGTTTTAGTTTGGTTTTTTGGTTGCAAATAAAAAATTGATGATTTTTAGTTGGAGAATGTCTAAACAAATTATGATAATGAACATACTGGCATATTGTGCCATGAGAAAAAGTGGATAGGAAGAATTCAAAGAAGTATGGGGATATGTAAATGAACAGAGATAGATTGAATTGAGAAAAAACAAGAAAAATAGCTACATGGTGATTCCCTCAAATACTCAGATATCCTGATCAGTGAGTGATCTCTTCAGTTTGAAATTCTTCTAACAATATAGATCCAAGAATGTCTGTCTGTCCATCCTGTGCGACTCTTACCTATGTTTCACATGAGTTTATCACAGAGTATCTATCCTATATGATGGAGTCCTTCCTTACTTTCTCCTACCATCTCAAGGGCACTTGTGGAGTGTTCTGGCTATCCACTCATCAGCCCTCTTCCTTACCATGTGACCATCTCCTCTTCTTTTCTTGTCCCATAATTCTTTAATGTCAAGAATGAACAATGCCAATTATGGCAACAGAGGATACCAAGAAAGTTCACAAAGTGCATTGGTCAGCACACATCTGATTTCCTTAACAAATGGAGAGACGCAGCTGCCAGAGATGGTACCAACTGGACTATGAATAAACTTGTGAAATCTTTTAACTTTGTAATCTGAATGTACTAACAGTGGAAAAACACAACTTTGGGACCCTACAATCTGTCAGTTGTTGATAGATTGATACATTAGGCAGACCATCTCCAGTTGTCTTGGCCAATATCTTGCCACTGGGCTCAGATGGTCCTGAAGGATGGAGTAAGGCTGATGACTTTGCCCAGTTTTATCTCACTTATATCCAAGTCACTTGCAAATCAAGACATCACTTGCTGATGACATCAATCCTCTTTGAGAACAAAAGAATAAAAACAATCTTCAGGCAAAATAAAGCTCATGAGTTCAAAAGTTCAGCATTCCTCTCAGTTAAAAGCAAAAGTTCAGTTTTCCCATCGGTCTCTTTTAATTGCAAAAAAAAACTCTGGCTAAAGTTGAAAAGTGCATTATTTTTACAAAATACTCAAATTCCAAAGAAATTGTTCTCTCAGCACCACTTGTAAATCATTTCATGTCCAGGAAATTTATTATTTTCTATAAATTTCACTATTTTGATTTTTGTTCTAGAGCATCTGTTCTCTGTACTAGCCAAAATAGTATCATTCCTGGAAATGCTGTCTCTAGGTATTTTTGTACAATTAGAGGAAATTTGCTATCAGTTATTTCTGCAAGATCCAGGTGGAAAGTATCAATGTTTTCAAGATGAAAAGAGAGGTTTCACATTAAAGACTTTCAACTAAATTGTCCCTGTCCCCATGATACTGTTAGTCCTTTACCTATTTAGATTATTTTCCCCACCTACCAACTCCTGTTGTTTGTTCTGTCTTTAAAATGGGGAACAGGGGAACCTTTTATCCTTCAATCTTTAGCTCCATTGAGAATCCATTGGTCCTCTATACTATTAAAGTTGTGCTTACTTAATAAACTGCTAATGCTCAGAGCTTTGTCTCTTAGTTGACTTGACTTGACTTGTGACAATTTGGCCTGGTAGTCTTTGGACCACTCGTACAATCTCTCCTGAAGGAAGGTTTAAGTTTATAGAATATGTGCATGGAAGCCATTGACATCAAATTAAACCCGATTGTCTTTTGCCTGATTTGTTGTTCAGTCACTTCAATGGAAGCAAAGATACTGGAAGTGGCTTGAAATTTCCAGCTCATTTTATAGAAGAGGAAACTCAGGCAAACAGGGTTCAATGAGGTGGCCATCTACAGTAGTCCAATACATGTTAAGTATGTTAAAATATATATTAAATCCAATGTACGTATACATATTTATATAGTTATCTTGCTGCACAAGAAAATGAGATCTAGGAGGAAAAAAAAACCTGAGAAGGAAAAGAAAAAAACGTGAAAATGCTATATTATGTTCCACACTCTGTTCTCACTGTTTTCTTTCTGGGTGCATATGGCTCTCTTCATTACTGAACAAGTGGAACTGGTTTGGATCATCCATTGTTGATGAGAGCTCTGTCCATCAGAATTGATCATCTCCACACCTCCACACATCTCCACACATCTGACTCTCCCTCATGCCTGGAATCCTCTCATTCCTTTTCTCTGCTTCTTCAAATCTTTTCTTCCTTCAAGGCTCAGCTGAAATATCTTCTTTCCTCAGAAGTCCTTCCTTATTTTCCCACTTGCTGAAGGTCTCCATTTCCCCATCACCTCACATCTTTCTGAGATTATCTCCAATTTACTGTGTATGTATCTAACTTGGACATAACTGTTTGCATGTTGCCTCTCCCATTGCAAGATGAGCTTCTTGTGAGTAAGGACTGATTGGGCCTCTGTACTTAAGAAAGTAACTGGTGAGTAGTAGGCCCCTAATAAATGTTCATTGATTGTTGATCGCTCTGAATGCATTTTATGTACAATCACATAGGTATTTTGTTTCCATTTTAGGATGTAAGCCCTTTGAGGGAAAGCACTTATTCAACATTTGCTGACTGCTTGTATCAGATCTGGGTGTGAAATGTTTTGAAAAAACACCAGAAAAGGGGCAGTTTGGTGGAGCAGTGGATAGAGCACTAACCCTGGAATCAGGGGAACCTGAGGTCAAATCTGGCCTCAGATACTTGACACTTAGTGCCTGTGAGTCCCTGGGCAAACCACTTAACCCCAACAGCCAAAGGAAAGCAGGGAAAAGCAAAAGGCCAGAGGAGCCTGGGTGCATCCAGAGAAGTTCAGCCAGGAGGGGGAGAGGACCGAGAATGATGGCTTAGGAGAAATGCCTGCATTCACTGGGAAAGTTTAGCAAAGAAAGAAAAGAGGACACTTAATAGGAGAGATAATAGGTGTCTCTGAGGATATGAAGGACTCCATTCACATAAAGGAAGGTTCAGGAGTGTCTTGATGTGTTTCACTGGGCAGAACCAAGAGCAGCTGGTGGGTGTTGTGAGAAATGGGTTTCCGATGGGAGAAAGCTTCCCAGCAATTAGAGCTGATGCAAAATGGAATCAGTTCCACCCATAGAGAACCCTAATCCTAATCCTAACTGCAGCATAGATTTCCACTCTTTCTATTATTGTTTACTTGCATTTTTGTTTTCCTTCACAGCTTTTTTCTTTGTTTCTAGATATGATTTTTCTTGTGCAGCAAGATAACTACAAATTTGTATATATATATTGGATTTAGCATATACTTTAACATTTAACATGTATTGGACTATCTGCCTTCTAGGGGAGGGAGTGGGGGGGGGAGGAAGGGAAAATCTGAAATACAAGGTTATGCAAGGGTCAGTGTTGTCAAATTATCCATGCATGTGTTTTGTAAATAAATAAATAAAATCGGGGGGGGGGGGGGGAGAGAAATGGTAAATGTTGAAAACTATGCATATATTTTTAAAATAAGCTTTAAAATCAAGAAATCATCTGTCAATTTTATACTGTAGACTGATTGCATACAGAATAGAATAGAGTAATTCTGATCCATTACTTTTCATTCTTACAGTTCCTCACCCTGTAGCATTAATGCTAAATTTTAAGGATATTTTTCCTTAAGGTCTGGTCAATGGGAGAACTCCAATCTGGATTTACAATGAAAAATGTTGTATAGGATCTCATTTTTCCCAAAAGCCATTTGCTTCAAGTTCCTCAGAGTATAGGATCTGTTATTTTGGCTTAATCTGGTGCTGCAATTTTAGCAGAGCAGTCTTTCTGCTAAGAAGAGGAGGGGCTAGGGTAGCTAGGTGGTGCAGTGGACAGAGCACCAGCCCTGAAGTCAGAAGGACCTGAGTTCAGATCTGGTCTCAGACACTTAACAATTCCTAGCTGTGTGACACTGGGCAAGTCACTTAACCCCAATTGCCTCAGCAAAAGTAAATAAATAAACAATAAAAGAGGAGGGGATGAGTCTGGGAGACAAGGAGCTAGTAGAGGCATTGGGGGGAGGGGAGGAGGAACTATCAGAGATGACCAGCCTGATGGGGGGTGACCCAGGTGGGATTTGAGCATTGGGTGGAGTTTGGAAGCCTGGAGGAGGAGTTTAGAAGAGGGGACCTTTGTATGATTGAGAGGCTAGAGGGGGGAAGGGTTTAGGGAGAGGCAGTGAAATTCCTTCAGTCTTGGCCATGGTTGTGAGTGGAGGAAAGAGCTAAAGCATCCAGGGGTAGAGCTCTTGGGACAAGGAAAACCCATTCTGTCTGGGGTTGATGCTGTTAGTGGCAGTGCAGAGAGTTGTGAGAATTGTGGTGGGAATCCCTTCAGGTGCAGGTTCAGCATGAAAAATTCAGGAACTCGAAAAGTCTGAATAACAAAAGGGCAGTTTATTGGCACTGAGAAGCCAGCTTTGCTAGGAAGAATGAGGTCCTGGCAGAGAAATAACAAGAGGTTATCACTGAGAAGAGGGTCTCTTCACAGCAGGCAGGAGTCTTGGCAGGCAGCTTTGCCAAGAATAGATCTTTGTTGGCAAAGCATAACTCCTACTTAGGATTTCTGCAAAGATTTGGGGTTTAAAATTGTCTTTTTATTGGCAGTCTGGGGGTAGGGCTTCCATTGAATGAGATTCCTTCAATGTTGTCACTGCCCCTAGGCCTAGATTTCCAGGTGAAAAGAAAGTACTTCTCTTGGGATTTTCAAACTACTCAATAAGTAGGAGTTGGAACTACTGGGAGTAGTCCTGGACTAATCTTAATGAAACCACTTAACTTCCCTGAAAAGAGAATACCACAAGGACCCAGATAGTGAGAAAACAGGGTGAGAAAGAGAGAAAGAAACAGAGAGAGAGCTAGAGGAAAAAAATGGCCAACAGATGAGGAAATTGGGGAGTGAGAAAGATAAAGAAAAGGTGATTCTAAGGGATAGCAAAACAGACAGTCAGATATCACAGATAGCCAGATACAGTGTCAGAAAGACACAGAGACAGAGTGAGAGAGTGAAAAAGAGAGAAAGAAACAGTGAGAGTGAGTGAAAGAGAAGAGAGAGGAACAGAGTCAGAAAGTGACAGACAGAAAAATAGAGCAAGCAAAAAACAGTGAGTGAAAAAAAGACAGAAAAAGAGAAAAACAGAGAGGAGAGAGAGGCACAAAAATACAGCCAAGCCCCTCTTCCCCTTTCCTGAGTCAATCTACATTCTGAGGCCCAATGGAAGTGAACGAGATGAGGTGAGATTTTTTAAGACAGTTGTGAAAATCGAGTAAGGCTTCATCTACTCCAGAATTAGAGTAGGCCTGAAGGACTTTTGAGCATTTAGTCAAGGGCATACTTAAGTCCCCTTCCTACCATTCTCCCATGACATCATTTTCTCCCCATTTCAGTCAAATATGGGCAACTAGGTACTTATTGGTCAAGTTCAATTTCTTGGGTAGTTCCCAAGTTTAGAATGTAGGATCCTCAGCCAATGAGGATGAGGGTCAGTGGTGGGAGGGGGTATTTGCCCTAGGGATTAAAAGTGTTGACGCTGCCCGGGACATTCTTCCTCCCTTTGATTGTCTGCTCGAAGGGTTAGACATCTTTCTCTGGAGAATGTATAATAAACTTTGCTTTGCTTCTAGAGATCTCTCCAGCTTTTTTTTTATTAAATGGTGACCCCCTTACCATTTCTGAACCACACAGTTTGGGGGCCTCATCCGGGCTCACACTACTTATAGTGAGTAGGTTAACCTTTGGGGTGCTAGTGGAGTGGCCCCCTGCCCTGATTTAGGCAGCCCACCAGCATCTAGGGGTTTCTCCATGCTCCCCAAGATAAATTGGGCCTGAAGTGGAGAAATTCGGAACAAAGCAAAGGGAGAAACTCCATGGTAACATCCCGACCAGTTTGGTGGAGGACAGACCAGTCAAGTAATTTGCTGCACAGCAACCCAGAACTAAGACCCCTGTGAGGCCCTTGAGTTTTACAGACTCTTGAAGGGTGCTCTGGATAGGATCCTCTGAGGCCCTTGAGTCCAGGTGAGACTGGAGAGGTGCTCTGGAGAGGATAGGCTAGGCTATCTTCTTGAGTGACTGAAGTCAATTGGCGACAATTGGAGTGTTTGGGCATTTTGGAATTTAGATTCTGTCCAAATTCAATGGATGTGGCCCAGTTCCAGCCAACCCTCGTGGAGAGAAATGAGAAAAAAGATCAGAAATTACTGGTAGATAGTCCCTTGGGAGATAAATTAAGTAATTGGAACGAACTGCCAAAATATATAAGGAAAAAGAAAAAGATGATAAGGTATTGTTATTTTGTCTGGGGTGACAAAGATATTGGTGAATTTGTACCTGAAAAAGGAGAGGATTTAATTCCATCAGCCTCTCCAGGGGCCCTCAGGTCCCATTATGTCTATTTTGAATTCTCTCTTCTCACTAGAGGAGAGGGGACTAATTAGAGGTGCAGCTATGCAGGAGTGGGACAGGAGAAACCCTCCAACTGCAGGAGTAGTTTCAGCTGACCAGAAATACCTGTAGCAGATCCCAATTGGGATCACAATAACCCTATACAATCGGGAAAGTATGTGGGATCAAGAGAGTGAAGATGGTGGCTTCTTTCCTTTCCCTCCCCCGGGTCCTGACCTGCAGTAGGGCCACGTGGGACCAGGGGAAAGAAACTGCTATTTAGTGAAATTCATTATTTTTAATATGATGGCTTTATATTATTCGGAATTTAAAGCCGTGTTTGGGATTTTAAGTTAAAATATAGGTTATTAAAACAAAATGCTGGTAGTTTACCTTAGAGGAGGTTGGGGTTGTATCTCCCTACTTAGATGGTATGTTGTTTTCTAGAGGTATTGGGTAATTTGTAACTGAGTTATGCCTTAAAAATTTGTCATCCCTGTTGGGCAATTATAAGTTTTATGAAAAACTTGTAGTTTAAAGTTTAAAAAAATTTTTTTTTCTCTTTGACTTAAAGACAAGGGACAAGAAAGATTGATTGATTTGCAAAAGCAATTAATAGTTTAAATGGAACATCTAGTATTGGTTTGGGAGTATTTAATATATCGGAAAAGGTTTGAACAAATAAGCTTTGGGAGGAGAAAGAGAGCGATAGGACAGGAAGAGATTGTGTGAGAGAAGGAAGAAGAGAGAGGAAAATAGCTTTCCAGAAATGGAGAAGAAAAAGGCACAATTCCCTAGTGAATCTGCCATTTGCCATGGGAAAGGAGATACCCTATGAGGTTGGTTCCTGTCTTGAACTGGCAGATTGGATCCTGGGGGAAATGGCACCCTAAAAAGGTTAGCTGTGATTAAGTTGGGAAGCATGGTAGAGGGGGGAAGGGTGGACACATGAAGAGGGACCTTGTCAGGTGATCTAATCCCCCTCCCCATCATTAAGTATGGTGGCTTTTTAATAACTGCTGGTTATTACTGGTTCGGATATTAATTGCTTCTACTGTTTAAAGGAAGAGCCACCGTTTATATGGTGTTAATAATTCAATGTTTTATTTTTATTTTTTAAGTCTGTAGCTGCTCTAAGAAGTTTGTTGGAACTGTAAGTTATCTGAAAGCAATTTATTTCTACTAAGATCCCATCTTTCTAAAGCAAATTATTTAATGTTTATTTACATGCATGATAGTCTCCTTATTTAAGGAATATGATTTAAAAAAAAAAAAACAACCTAGAGCAGGATTTTAATCTGATCTGATAATTTGATAGGGTTATTTCCAAAAAATTATTTCTTTTTTTTAGAATGAAGAGAGTATTAATGTTAAATCTGAAAGATCTGAAAGTTATTTTTATGTGGAAATGGGATGGACAACATGCAATTTAGAATTTTTCTTTGGTTCTGATAAAGGCCTCATTTCCGAAATATATAGAGAATTGACTCTAATCTATAAGAAATCAAACCATTCTCCAATTGATAAATGGTCAAAGGAATTGAACAGACAATTCTCAGACAAAGAAATTGAAACTATTTATAGACATATGAAAATATGCTCCAAATCATTATTAATCAGAGAAATGCAAGTTAAGGCGACTCTGAGATACCACTACACACCTGTCAGATTGGCTAGAATGACAGGGAAAGATAATGTGGAATGTTGGAGGGGATGTGGGAAAACAGGGACACTGATACATTGTTGGTGGAATTGTGAACACATCCAGCCATTCTGGAGAGCAATTTGGAACTATGCTCAAAAAGTTATCAAGCTGTGCATACCCTTTGACCCAGCAGTGTTTCTACTGGGCTTATACCCCAAAGAGAAACTAAAGAAGGGAAAGGGACCTGGATGTGCCAAAATGTTTGTAGCAGCCCTATTTGTAGTGGCTAGAAGCTGGAAAATGAATGGATGCCCATCAATTGGAGAATGGCTGGGTAAATAGTGGTATATGAATGTTATGGAATATTATTGTTCTGTAAGGAATGACCAGCAGGATGAATACAGAGAGGACTGGAGAGACTTACATGAACTGATGCTGAGTGAAATGAGCAGAACCAGGAGATCATTATATATCTCAACAATGATACTGTTTGAGGATGTATTCTGATGGAAGTGGACCTCTTCGATAAAGAGAGCTGTAAGTGATCAAAGATGGGCAGAAGTAGCTACACCCAAAGAAAGAACACAGGGAAATGAATATAAACTGCTTGCATTATTGTTTTTCTTCCCGGATTATTTCTACCTTCTGAATTCAATTCTCCCTGTGCAACAAGAGAACTGTTCGGTTCTGCACACATAGATTGTATCTAGGATATACTGCAACCCATTCAACATGTAAAGGACTCTTGCCATTTGGGGAGGGGGTGGAGGGAGGGAGGGGAAAAATCGGAACAGAAGTGAATGCAAGGGATAATGCTGTAAAAAATTACCCTGGCATGCGTTCTATCAATAAAAAGTTATTTAAAAAAAGATTTTTTCTTTGTATTTGAGTATTTTAAAGGCAAAATGATCTGTGTAATGTTAAACTTAGAACCATTTACTTAGATATGAAATATAAGCTGTATAAGCTGTAAACTTTCTAGGATGAACCCTTTACTGTGATTCTTGAGAACTAGATTCATCTGAAGCTTTGATTAATGATAATTGCTGTAGGAGAAAAAAGCTTTTGAGACTACAGCTAATATTTAGTTGGAGTTTTGAATTCAGGGTATGACTGTCTGCATAGGTCATAAGGTGGAATGGTTAAAACTTAGGACAGTTACCTGAAGTAAAACTGCCTTCAATCATGTCCCTGATTTTTCCTCTTACAGCAAATGTTTGTAATCAGAGCAAGTGGTCAGTGAGATATACAAATATGTAGATATTTTAATTTGCAGCCCAGACTTTGGTTGCTGCTATTAATCTTTTAACCTTTTTACTTCCTGGGGCTAGAGTTTCTTTATCTAAAAGCTTACTTGGCCCAGGTACTTGGGGCCACTCCCACTTTGCCTTTTGTTCTTTGAGAGAAAGCTGGGAATCTCATCATGCCCTGATTAGGCTAAGGTTTTTTTTAGGACCCTAAAAGTTAAATTAATTTGCCGAGCCTTTTACTTTGTATATTGATGGAAGGCAGGGCTATCTCTGGAACCCTAATCCTAGGCCCCTGACTTACTTATCAAAGATCTATATTGTCTTCAGTAATCTCCATTACTTCAGAGTTTTTCATGTTTTGCCTGATCATGGGGTGGGGAGGCTATATGGAAAAAAAAAAAAAAAGAACTTTTGGCATCCAAACAATTCCCCATTAAATACGTAGAGAAAATGAAATGAAGGGGAATTCACTCCAGATGAAGGGAAGGAGGCTTATAGGATCAGCTGTGCATGTTGCATTGCTGATCCTTTGCCCTGACCAGTGGCTTTCCTTTCTAAAGTATTAGACCTGGTAGCCAAAGGATGGCTGACCTGTGTACAAGCAGTAGCTGCTACCACTCTCTTGGTAGAAGAGAGTAGGAAGCTCAACTTTGAAGGAAGTATTATAGTGTTCCACACCAAGTAAGAACAATATTAAATCAGAGGGCTGGGAGATGGCTCACAGATTCCAGAATGTTGATAATCTTAATTCTGTCTCCTTTTTGTCCCCTGCTACAGAACCATACCCTGGAGAGGAACATTGTTGTTTAGAGTTAATTGATTTTCAAACAAAAGTAAGAGAGGATTTACAAGAATCCCCAATGCCTGGGGAAATAAATTGGTTGGTTTATAGATGACTTTTGTAGGATGGTAGATGGGAAAAGGAAAAATGGGTTTGGAGATAAAACTTCCACTGTTACCAAGGGCAGTCTACCTGCCCATTGGTCGGCTCAAACTTGTGAATTGTATGCCTTAAATCAAGCATTGAAATTATTAGGGACATCGGATGGGAAATTCTTTTGAGGCAAGGGGAAATAGATTAGCAGATGAGAAGGCCAAGGGAGCTGGAGACCAGGAGATTTCTCATATGATGGCTCTGATACCTGTACTTCCCCCTAGTCTACCCTCTCCCAGTTTTACCAAACGGAAAAAGAGAAGGCCTCGATTCTCAGAGCAGTTGGGAACTGGGAAGGACGATGGCTCTTACCTGATGGCAGAGACTTACTGATCAAAGCAAGTATGAGGCAGGTCCTTCAGCAACTGCACCAGGGCAGTCTCTGAGGTATCCAAAACCTGTGTGATGCTGTGCTGACAAGGTATAAGGGCCTATATACTATGGCCCAACAACTGGTGGACAGCTGTCTCATTTGTCGAAGGACTAACAAGGCGGCTCAACGCCAGATTCCAAAAGGGGGAATCAGACCATTCCAAAGCATCCAGGTGGACTTCACTGAGCTGCCACCAGCGGGTCGCCTCAAATACTTGCTGGTCATAGTGGACCATCAGACCTCATGGATGAAGGCATTCCCCTCAGGCCGAGCAACTGCCTCGACAGTAAGGTCTTATTAGAACAAATTATTCCCAGATATGAAGTAGTGGAAAGGATAGACTTGGATCAGGGAACACATTTCCAAGTGTTGCAGAATCTGACTGGGGCCTTAGAAGTCACTTGGGATCTCCACACCCTTTGGCATCCTCCCTCTTCTGGAAAAGTAGAAAGGATGAATCGAGAACTAAAGCGGCAACTGACTAAATTATCTTTAGAGACCCAACTACTTTGGACTAAATGCTTTCCTCTTGGTGTGGTCAGAATCAGAACCCAGCCACGTAGAGACATTGGGCTTTCACCTTACAGTCATCCTTTCTAGGCTTATCACATGAGAAACTGGGGGCCTATTTTAGAGACAAAGGTTTTATTTCTTAAGAGATGTTAAATCATTGCTAAGACATTTACAAGAACTTCAACAAAAAGGGTTAATAGCTCAGACTCCTCTAGTTTTCCCTGTTCATAGAATTCAGGTGGAGATTGGGTGTTGATCCATTCCTGGAAGGATGAGAAGCTGACTCTGTGCTGAGATGAACCCTACCAGGTGATAGTGACCTCATACACTGCAATTCGCACTCAGGGACGAGGCTGGACACACCACACCAGAACAAAAGGATCTGTGGCGCCCCTTTATCCGAGTGGACAGTTGAAGATAAGGGAAACCTAAAACTACATTTGAAGAGGGGATTCCACTGAATGGGAACACAAATTCTGAATCCAGTGCATTGTACCTGTATGACTTTTCTTTTCTTACATTAATTACTTTGGGAATATCACCTTAACTTCACAGTGTAATAATAGTTGACCCTCATGGGACTTTCCCTGAGCTTTGGGTTTGCCTCTTTCCTCATGATAGCCATAGAAACCAGACCTTTACCTTCCAGAGATGAGAACCAGCTCCTCCTGCTCATGCAGAATATAGGGAGAACTTTTAACTTCTCAAATTGTTGGATCTGTGTTGGATCCCAACAATTGAGCCAATGGCCATGGGTACCTATCCCCTTAAGCCCAGCCTGGATCCTTAGTAATGGATCCCAAATTCATAATGGGACTGATATCTGGAACTTGGAAGAGAAACATCAGTGGCCATTTCCAGAAGATAGAAAAGGGAAATACTGCTTAAATCAGACAGAGCAAAGTTTGAAGCTAGGAAATAGTGTATGTGAGTGGACTTATTCGAGAACAGACCTGAAGCCAGAGACAATTGATTGTACAAAAATGTCAAAATATTGGTGGGACATGGGGAGGAATCCTCAATTGAAATGTGGGGAGGATTGGGAAAGTTGTACCTTGGACGCTCTCCCAGAAACAGGAGGAGAGCAAGGATATTGTTATCGATAAGTTACTATGGCTGAGTTTAATGAAATACTAATCAGACCAAAATTTTTCTTTCTTCCTGAACAGGCAAACCAGCATTTAGGGATTCAGTTGTACAATGATTTGGGAAGAGGGAAACGGGGTTTAGATACCTCCATACCTCCATTACTCAGACTGGAGATGCAAATGGTTGGGGTGATGTCTGGCCTCCAGAGAGAAAAATCCCTAGTCACTTGGCTCAAGATGGAAATTGGGGCTATAGAACTCCAATATATATGTTGAACAGGACAATTAGACTTCAAGCAGTTGTAGAAATTATCACCAATCAGACAGCTAAAGCACTAGATCTTTTGGCTGACCAAGCTACTCAAACCAGAGAGGCTGGTTTACAACATAGATTTGTGCTGGATTATTTGTTGGCCAAGTAAGGGGGAGTTTGTGTGAGACTAAATTTGAATGTTTGTTGTATAAAGATTGATGACAATGAAAATCTAGTAAAAGAAGTCACTAAAAACATTAGGAACTTGCTCATGTTCCTGTACAGACCTGGACCTCACCGTTCAATACTTCCTGGTGGTCCTGGCTTGGGGAAAGCTGGTAGAAGCAGCTCCTTTGGTTTGGCCTTATAGCTCTTAGTGGTGTTATATTTCTCTCTATCTGCATAACTTGTTTGTTCCAATTGATAACCATAACCTCATTATCTAGAATGATTAGGTTGGAAGAGAAAGCTGAAGGGTCTGTTAGATTGATGGTGTTAAAAGGACAAGGGTTGGAACCAGTGGTCCAAGAGGGCCAACAGGAGCCAGAAGAGGATGAGGAATTCGAATGTGAAGGGAATGTGAAGTTATGTTACAAGAATTTGAAGAGATCTCAGTGTACAAATAAGAGGGGGGACTGAACGAGATAAGGTGAGATTTTGCAAGATAGTTGTAAAAATCGAGTAAGGCTTCATCTACTCCAGAGTTTGAGTAGGCTTAAAGGAATTTTGAGCATTTAGCAAAGGGCATACTTAAGTCCCCTTCCTGCTATCCTCCCATGATATCATTTTCTCCCCATTTCAGTCAAATATGGGCAACTAGGTACTTATTGGTCAAGCTCAATTTCTTGGGTAGTTCCCAAGTTTAGAATGTAGCATCCTCAGCCAATGAGGATGAGGGTCAGTAGTGGGAGGGGGCAAATGCCTTAGGGATTAAAAGTGTTGACCCTGCCCCAACAGTGCTTCCTCCCTTCCACTGTAGGCTTGAAGGGTGGGACACTCTTCTCAAGAGAATGTGTAATAAATATCACTTTGCTTCTAGAGATCTCTCCAGCTTTTTTTTTTTTTTTTTTTTTTATTAAATGATGACCCCTCACCATTTCTGAACCACACAGAAGCCTTTGTTGCATTTTAAACATGGGTTCTGGGTCTTGTTCTCTCATCCTGTCTTCTCACTCTGTCTCTGCCAACATTGAGCTTTCGGGTGCCCGACTTTACCACACTGAAAGCATTGGCGAGTCTCTCTGGAAGTCCCTTGCCACGAGGGACTCCAGCTTCCCTTGTTCTGCATCATAGCCTGGGTGTAAAGGGCATTTGTGCCACAGGCACAGCCTCTTATGGTCTCTAAAGGAGCTTCCTTGTGCGTCCCAGTATGATTCTTCTACAAGCCTCATCAGCATTTTTCCTAGAAGTTGCCTTATTCTCATTCCTGTTGCTGCATTTTCACAGTAGTTCCTGTTTCCTGCAGCTGTCTCAGACATCCCACAGAATCAGCAAAGGATCCATTGGGACCCAGGACTATTTTCGTGAAGGCTTCCCCTCCATCTTGCCATGGAGGAGGGAGGGATAAGATGAGGGAGGAGAAGGCCTTGGAGACATGGCCTCCTTCCCCGCCCTCCGCCTTCCCTGAGGAATGATTCCCTTCTGCTCCTTATGTGCCCCCTTGTAGAGGATTTGGAGATTTACAGACAGAATTAGGGATGAAGGGGACCAGGATTTGGCTAGAAGCTAGTCCCGGGTTTGATGGTCCCGGGGGAAGAACATGGGCCCCATTAGAGTGGAAGAAATGTAAGGAACTGAAAGAGCTAGTGACCACTTATGGCGATGACTCTCCACAAGTTAAGGAGCTGTTGGTGCTCCTGGCCTCCAGCACTATTACCAATCAAATACCTAACTTACAATTAGACAAGGTGAATACTCTGAACCTATTTCAGAAACTAGTTGGACAAATCCCATGGTTAGGGACTCGAGCCCTGATTCCAGTTTCTTTCTTTCTTTCTTTTTTGGTAAACTAACATAAAGTCATTATTTACAAGAAAATTCTGAACCTCAGAGAACATTCTTATAGCTTTATAGTTGAAGCGAAGGCTTCTGTGTTTGTGAGTTTGTTTATGTCTCTGAAACACCCAAGTTAAAATCCTTGATGCTTTGACCCATAAGAGCAAGAAAATAATAGATAGTACTGCAGTGAATGACTGCAGCTGAAATTAATGGTTACTTCATATCTACATGTGGACAATTCCCAGGACCAGGTAGTGAAAAATGTGCAACTAGTGGACATCAATCAAATAGAATCTGGCTACAAACCATGTGTCTAGGGAACAGCTGACAGAAATTGTTTGTCTAAGGGAGAACAGCTGAGAGCAAGCTTAGTAGGAGCAATATGATTGTTCAACCAAAAACAATCAGATGATTTCCATTTGTGCTTTGACCACATTTTTTCTTTGTTTCCCAAGTATGCTTTTCCTTTCTTTCTTTCTTTTTTATTATAGCTTTTTATTTACAAGATATATGCAGAGGAATTTTTCAGCATTGACCCTTGCGAAACCTTCTGTTCCAACTTTTCCCTTTCTTCCTCCCTCTTCCCCAGATGGCAGATAGTCCCATACATGTCAAATATGTTAAAGTTTATGTTAAATACAATGTATATATATATATATACACATGTCCACACAGTTATTTTGCTGCATAAGAAGAATCGGACTTTGAAATAAGATAAAATTGACCTGAGAAGGGAATCAAAAATGCAAGCGGACAAAACAGAGGCATTGTAAATACTATGTAGTGTTCACACTCATTTCCCAGAGTTCTTTCCCTGGGTGTAGCTGGTTCTATTCATTTTTGAACAAATGGAACTGATTTGGTTCATCTCATTGTTAAAGAGAGCCACATCCATCAGAATTGATCATCATATAGTATTGTTGTTGAAGTGTATTGCTAGGGAACAGGATAACAAGAGTCTGTATTAATCTTCTCAATGTGTACCCTGCACTCAATGCCCCATTTGCGTAAGCAACAAGTAAGTGAGAAAACAAATCTTGTGCAGCCTGACCTTGTGGTCTGTAGCTGGTCAGCACATCTTGGGGACGGATGTCGAGCTCCTCGGGTGTATGTGTTTTCCTGGCTGACCACAGGTCCGGATCACGTTCTGTTGACAGGTCAGCTCAGGCACTGAGCCCACACCAGATGGAGATAACCTCCATCCTCCCAAGGGTGGGGCTCTGAGATACACAAGCTATACCCCTACTTGTTGCTGAGGCGTGTGGGCAGGGGCAGAAGAGAGGGATATCAATACAGGACTGCAGAGAGAGAAGCAGAAGCAGACAGGACGATGTAACCAAGCAATAAAGCTTCTTAACTGCAGAGAGGCATCTGTCTGCTCTGTCACAGCCGGAGACGTCCACAGGTCGCTGAGGGGACGATAACTGTGGCTAAGTGCTCAGACCTCCATTGGTGTCCGCAGGTCTGCACCAGCTGAGGACCCCAACAGTATATAATGAGTTCTTAGTCCTGCTCATTTCCCTCAGCATCAGTTCCTGTCAGTCTCTCCAGGCCTTTCTGAAACCTTCCTGCTGGTCATTTCTTACAGAACAATCATATTCCATAACATTCTATACCAGAACTTATGCAGCCCTTCTCCGACTGATGGGCACCCGCTCGGTTTCTGGCCACTACAAAGAGGGCTGCCACAGACATTTGGGCACATACGGGTCCCTTTCCCTTCCAGGAGCTAGAGAAGCCATGATGTGGACTTATTGGCCCTGGGCGTGTTGTGCTCAGGGCTACACTGAGCCCCCATTCTACGTGCTTGCTTCTTCCCTTGCTGTCCCACATTATGGTAAAACTCTATCGTAAGACGATTGTTGAGGAGCCCGTGCGAGGCACAAATGTCTTTACTGACACCACTAAGAACCACGAGGCCTCAGTTTACCATGAGAGCTCAAAAGAGATTCAGGGGCTGGAGACTCCGTATGACTCCACCCAGGAAAATGAGCTTTTCACTATTCTCCAGGCCTGTAGGAGCTACCCTGAGCCCAGTCACATGGTATCGGACAGCTCACATGCTGTCCGGCGCTCAGAGGCTCCGAGGGGGCTGTCCCACAACCTCACAAGGCTCCAATTGCCAACCTTCTGGCTGAGTTGCAGCTGATTTGGGGAAGTCCTTCCACAGCTCCACCTAATACTCCGGTCCCAAAGCCTGACTTGTGCCAACATGACTGTGAAGACTCCGGCTTATTGCATCAAACATGCGTCCTTTCCCTTCCCCTCTCTTGTATCTTTGTATTGTTACTTCTACTCTTACGTGTTTTATACATATATGTATTTTTAGAAAATCTCTACAGGGGCTTAAGGCATAAACATAAGCACACTCAGCCTTATTAATAAAAAGGGGGATAGGTTAGGGACGTTTCCGTCCCTGAGAATTGCCATGTGCCCCATGACGGCTGGGAGGGAGGGCCCAGGAGCTAAAAAGGGGCTTGGCCTCTGAGGCAGGAGGTTGTCTGGCAAGAGTTACAGAAACCACTAAGAGGTTCCTTTAGATGGGGGAAGGGGTGCCCTCTTGCTAGATCTCCATCTAAGACACAGCACTAACTCCAGGGGTCTCCCTTCTGCGGATCCACCTGTGCAGCACTGAGTGGGCCGGGCATAGGGTGATCCCAGAGGAGAGTGAATATAAAGCTTTGAGTCCATAAGAGGCAGACAGACACAGACAGACACAAGATCTTGCACTCTCTTGCTCGTGTTTCCTGCTAACCCCTCCTGAGATTACCAGTAAAGAAAGGCCGTTTTCCACCTCAAGATCAGCTCATCTTCCTGTGTGTCCGAGAGTATCCCAAAGACGGGTACTTATGGCCCTGGCAGTCTAGAATAGTGTGCACAGACAGTCCAGCACACTAGAGAAAAGGAAAGATTTAGAAATCCTTTGGAATTGCAAACAGTCTAAAAGAGCAATGAATTTCTCAGTTGTTCAAATGTGAAATAATTGAATGAAGTAAATAAAACATGACATGAGGATTACACATACACCACAAATAAAGATGTGGTAAAGAAAAAATCAAAATGAAATTAAAAAAAATGGAACAGCAATTTTTAATACAAAGTGGAGAGTTGTTCCCAAATATCAGAATCTCTGATAAAATGAATCCTATGCTTATAGTGGAAATGGAAGAAAATGGAAGGTCAAACCATCAAAATCCAAGTGCATTGGCCCAAACTGATGTTGTTCATATATAGATGGTTGGAAATATAGATGACCTCTCCCAAGTATCAGAATGGTCCATCCATATATAGTTGGCATCTCAGTTGATTTTCATGACTCTTGTCCTCCCAAGATTCTATAGCTTGTAGGGGCCTCTTTAGGGTATGGTTTTTTAAATATGAAATTGAAAAAGTATTTTCCTCACGAATTGTTATTTAATTGATGAAAAAAAGTCTTCATTCTAAATGCTCTTTTCTGTACTGAAATAATATAATGGAATAACCCAATGAAAGCCATTATAAATAAAGAAAGGCATGTTTTGCCCATAACAACATCATGCCCAGAGTGACTTCAGGCGCTTAGTAGAACAAGAGATAATAGTACTTCACTTGGATGGAAACTGTCTCCTATCACTCAGATTCTGAGGAATATCTCTTTAGAATCCTTTTCATGTCTTCATAAGATAAAACTTTATTCCAGATTCTCAGAAAACAAAATATATATTTTCTTTAACTTTGTTCTTTTATTAAGTGATGACATATAACTTTTTCTTTCAGAGAATTTAGGGTTAGGGTTAGGGTTAGAGTTAGCTCTTCATGTACTATTTGAAGCATTATCTTCACAACATATCATTTATATCAGTTCTGCTGAGGAAGAAATTTTTATCACCCTCCTGCTCTCTTCCACAGATCCATTTATTTCATAGATAACACATAAACTTTCTTCCTGATTCCACATGGAGATTCATTTCATGATAAGACAATTCTTACCTTTATTCCAACTCCTCCTAAAAATGCTTTTTCTCAAAATTCAATCAGGCTCTTAATGACAAGAGTTGCCTCTGACACACATAAATGCAAAGACAATTGAGCAAATCACTTCTCTGAGCTTCAGTATTTTCCTGTATATTGAAGAAGGTTGGAGTCTGAAATGTCTTTCAGCTCTACATCTCATGTTTTTTGGTGGTTTAGGAATTGATGACATTCAAGGACTTGGCTATGAACTTCATCCAGGAGGGGCGGGGCCTCTTGGACCAGCCTCCGAAAGAGATGTACAAAAAGATCCATTTTGGAGAATACCTGAAACCTGGTCTCCCTAGCTAAGGACATTTCCCCTGGTAAGTCTGAGTTTGGAGCCAAAGGAATATCTTTATTTCCTATTGTGATGAGTTAGGAAGGTTTATCAGAGACCAGAAAAGGAAAAGTGCTGGTCTTCTGTGTCTAAGAAACATCATCCTTCAACAGGCTGATTTTCCTGTAAAATGTCTTTTAATTGTGTGATAGCAACCTAACTCTTCCTCTATGTTCCTGCAGCTGTCTCTTACTAATTCTAGGTAATTCTTACTAATTCTCAATTAAGGTCTAAGGTCAAACCATTATAGAAGTATCTCAAACACAGAACTAATCTCAGAGTTATTTCACTACATCTCTACCTAGACATGAATTTTATCTTCCAATAACCTGAAATTTGCTCAAGCAGCTCTTCCTTACAGCCTATTCCTCTGGGTTTAGTATTTGGAATATTATTCTTTCTAACAAGCATCAATTTGAGGTGAAAGCACCTGGTTGACCCTAATATAGGAAGTTGGTCTACAATCTTTCTTCCCTAATGCCTTCAAATATCAGCAGAGGCAATAGGAAAGGAATGGAAGGGAATAAGCATTTATTTTCACCTACTGTTTGTCAGGTATGGTATGCTTTTTTTTTTTTTTTAACAATACAGTAACAACAATATTGTTTAAGAACAACATTCAGCAAAGAAATCATTTTGACTTTAATTACCCAAATTAATGATAAAGGAAAAAATATGCTATTTGCATATGAATGGTAGTCATGTCTAGGGTGTGTGAAGGAAGAGGAAAGGAAAAAAAATTTTATAAATTTATTGTCTAAATAAAAAAATAGCAGATCTCGCATTATAGATTTACAGTTTTATGTGCAATCATTTTTTAAAAATTGTACTATATTATAGAAATACTTGTTTTGTCCCATAATTTTAAAAGAAAACTAAATATTAATTCACCTTATTTTCAAAATAATCTTCCAAGTTAGGTGATATTATTCGCCCCCATTTAAGAGTTGAGGAAACTGAGGTAAACAGAGTTTAAGTGCATGCTAAGGGGCACAGAGCTAGGAACTGTCTTAAGCTTGATTTAAGCTCAGGAACTTTTGATTCTATGCCCAGGTCTCTCTTAATTGTGCTACCAGTTCCCCTTAACTTCTAGATAATGGAAACCTTGGGATAAATAATCTTCTATGAAGAAGATGACTCCAAACCAAGGTCCCCTGTTGGTCAGACTTTGCAGTTGCTTTGGCCCAGTATTACTCTTTGTCCAAGTGTTGGATGAGGACTCTCTTCCAGAATGAAGCCTGACAGAATAGGAGGCAGGATATGGAAAAAGGTTTCTGGCTTTGTCTCACTTGTGCTCAAGAGAACCATGTAGGTGGCAACAACAACATTGTGTGATGATCAATTCTAATGGCTCTTATAAGTATTGTGGTGTTTAAGGCAAATTCCAATAGGCTTATGCTGGAGAGAGCTATCTGTGGGGACTGAAAGTGGATCATAATATAGTATTTTACCTTCTTTGTTGTTGTTTGATTGCTTTTTTCCATTTTTGATCTTATTTTTCTTGTGCAGCATGATAAATGTGGAAACATGCTGAATAGGAAATCTCTATATTATTAGTAAATTCATTTCAAATCATTGTAAGAACATGATTTTCCCCATGTGAACCCAATCTCCATGTGAACCTAATTCCCATATAAACCATGTGAACCTAACCGAGGTAGGACTTGACTCCCCCTGTGAGAACTTGACCATTCCCTAACCCATAACAACAGATGTTTTAGCTTTTACTCCCATGAGAACTTGACCATTTTTTAACCTATAAGATAGCCACGTACCACCTGTGTTTTAGCTCCAAATACGTAATTCCAGGAACTCGCCACTCCTTGGAACTGTTGCTGTTGATAAGGACCGGCCCCCCTTGTCAATACAACATTTGACTATAACCACCTGGAGCCCTCGTCGGGACGTCCCTATCTTACATGAGGTCTTCATTTGGCCCAAAGCCTTCTTTGTCCTGATTCCTATAAAAAGTGTGCAAAGCATTCTCCATTTTGGAGCCTCACCCACAGAGATATTCATCTGCCTGGGACCCACCTTTCCCGATCGAGTTGAAGGCTGCAGAATGGGCCCCCAGCCACTCTAATGTTTCTTCGAATCAGTGAAGTATTCTCTATCTCTTTCCTCTCTCCTAATCATAATCCTCATCATTCTTTGTCTGTTATGTGTTATTTGCTGTATTAGTTGTTATTGCAAGCAATCGATTCCGTGTATTGTATAATTAAATTTTACTTTCACTTTAATTGAGTCAGAGAGCATCATTTTGTAGGAGCGAATCTGAACCTTTCCCTAAAATCACAAAACGCATGCATAGAAGAATTGCATATGTTTAACATATATTGAATTACTTGCTCCCAGAGGAGGGAATGGAAAAAGAAAGGAAGAAAAATTTGTAACACAAGGTTTTGCAAGGGTGAATGTTGAAAACAATTTTTGTATTTATTTTGAAAATTTTGAATATAAATAAAATTTGAAAATAAGTTTTGAAAAAATAAATGAAAATATTTTGAAATATATTAAAATAATAATTATACAGAAGAATAATGTGACATATTCTATTTTGCGTTAAATAAGCACTAATGATTGAGCAAAAATATTAATATGTGTGAACATATTAGAATAAATGTCAAAATGATGTAGCTCTGGTTCCTCGCATCTTTCCCTGAAGAGAATTAAATTACAAGCTTCTCTCCCTCTTCATCCCTAACTGATTTCCTTGTCAAGGAGTTCCAGGCTCAAGAGAAGATATGATCATTTATTTTGGGACTACCATGGATGCTGGACCAAGCTGCCCTCCAGGTGAGGGAGGGGAAAGCAAGTTTAAGAGAGTTGTGCTTACAAGAGGCTTCCAGGAGTTACCAAGAAGTAAGTGCTAGACTTGGGGAAGAAGTGCCTAGAAATTCTTTTTTTTTTTGATTTACTATTTTGTATTTGATTCCATTCTGTAATTATCTGAGCCATCTTTCTTTCTTTCTTTCTTTCTTTTTTAAAATAACTTTTCATTGACAGAACCCATGCCAGGGTAATTTTTTTACAACATTATCCCTTGCACTCACTTCCCTTCCGATTTTTCCCTCCCTCCATCCCCTCCCCCAGATGGCAAGCAATCCTATACATGTTAAATAGGTTACAGTATATCCTAGATACAATATATGTGTGCAGAGCCGAACAGTTCTCTTGTTGCACAGGGAGAATTTGATTCAGGAGGTAGAAATAACCCGGGAAGAAAAACTAAAAACCGCAATTTACATTCATTTCCCAGTGTTCTTTCTTTGGGTGTAGCTGCTTGTCCCTCACTGATCAATTGAAACTGAGGTAGATCTTTTCTTTGTCAAAGAAATCCACTTCCATCAGAATACATCCCTAGAAATTCTTTTAAAAAAAATATTTCTTAGCAGGGGCGTCCTGGGGTGGTCAAAGAATCTATGTTTCTCCTGTCTGTAAAATAAAGAGGCTGCACTCTATGGCCTGGTAGGTTCCTTCCAGTGATCATCTGGGATCCTACAAGAAGTCACTGTTTGGGATCTGGGGGCTTGGAATTCTCCTGAAAGAGTCCAAAGGGATAAGGTGATCCAAGATGAGCTTATTTCTTCGAGTCGGCAAACACTGAAGGGCTGCCACATGCCAGGCTCCGGGCTAAGCACCAGGAGCTGTCCCGGAGGTCACAGACCGGTGGCGCAGCCACCACCCCAACAAGGAGACAGAGACCCGCTGTGGGCCCCGCTGTGCACAGGATACACGGGAACTCAATGGAGTGATTTACTACCCACTAGTTGGGGAGGAGGATAACGGGTTAAGGAAAGTAGAATTTTGGGAGGGAAGAGTCAAAATCCAATAGAATAATGGCTAGAGGAGGGAGTAATACTTATAGAGGAGGAGAGAGGAATTCTGATCCAAGGCACTTAATTCTTCTTCCTTGTTCTCACTCCTCATCATACCGTTTAATGCTGAATTTTAAGGGTAGTTTGCATTAAGGTCTGGTCTGCTTGTAGAGGGTCAAAGATCACAATTACTGAGGAAAATACAACCCAGTCGTGATTTACAGTTAATAATGGTGTACAGCCCCCGATTTTCCCAAGAGTCTTACTTCGGGTTAGTCTGCTGAGGGAGTTTCCGCAGAGAAGGGGGTTTTTCTGTTAAGACGGAGGAGGCGAGTATGCGAGGGGAAGAAGTAACTGAGGCCGTGGGGAAGAGGAGCTCTCAGGGAGGAGCAGCCTGGAGGGGGGTGTTGCCCAGGTGCGATTTGGGCACTGAGGAGGACTTGGGAGTCTGGGAGGAGTTTAGGGCCGAAGATCTTTGCTTGTTGGGGGCAGGACTAAGGTAGGAGAGGCACAGGGAGTCCTAAAGTGCAGAGTCTCCGTGGGATTGGAGGAAAGGGCTCAACCGTCCTGGGGGAGGGAAGGGGCGGGGCTCTTGGGACAAAGAAAATCCTCCCAGACCCGGGTGACAGGAAGCAGGAAGTGTGCTTTGACATCCCTCTCCATCCCCTGCAGCAGAAACTGCTCTGCCTGCTTTCTCCCCGTTTCCCCGGGAGCTCGGATCTCTCCCCGTTTCCCCGGGAGCTCGGATCTCTCCCCGTTTCCCCGGAGTTCGGATCTCTCCCCGTTTTCCCCGGAGTTTGGATCTCTCCCCGTTTTCTCCGGGAACTCGGATCTCTCCCCCTTTTTCCCAGGGATCACGCGACACTCAGGAAACCAGGCCTGTGCTTGCAGCACCCAGGTAGGTCTGAGCCAGATCCCCGTATTTCCTGGCTTCCATGGCTGCCCTGGCCTTTGGGTCTCCTTTTCTGAATTTGTGATACATGGCCTCCGGCTCTACCAGGAGCACAGCTTTCTACCATGGCTGTCTGTTGCATGAGCTCCCCCACCCCTAAACCTTTTCCAGACTCCCAATCACTTCCCACACTTGGCCAGATTTCCCATTGGCTCACACTTTCCCACTTTCCCAGACTTCAGACTTTGTCCTCAGAAATCCGGGAGTCCTAATTTTGTTATGCCACAATTCTCTTTAACTGTCCTGACTCAGTTTCCTTGTACAAGTTTCCCTTGTCCCAGTCTCCCTAATTACTCCCCTAAGCTGTAAATCTCTCTCTGGTCCATGAAGGCTGAGGACCAGTTAGTCTAAGGTTATAAATTGTTAGCCCAAGCAAGATAAACAAGAGAGTAAACTTCCTGATTATCTTCTGTCCACATCCCTCTAAAACATTCCAAGGTATTTCACTAACATCTTTATCTCTGGGTATTCAGACACCCTGTCTCTGGGTTCCTCTTTGATTCACAGCCTTTTCCAGCTGGGCTTTCCGCTCTTTCCCTCTTCTTTGTCTCTAAAAGGTATATAAAGGTTAGAGATTCTCCCAATCAGGACTGGATAATTTGAGACGAGAGTCTTGTCCAGTCAATCTTACTCTCCCATTAATAAAATATTAAAAACTCTCTAATCTCTCTCCTGCCTCAGTTTCTCCGGCATTACAATTTCAGCCTCCAAGCTAAGCTCTCCCCGAAGTTCCCAGCAGTCCTCCCCAGCTCCGAGGCACAGAGTCTGTAATGCCGGAGAAATTGAGGCAAGCTAGAGATTAGAGAGTTTTTAATATTTTAGTAATTGGAGAGTATAATTGACAGGACTCTCGTATCCAGTGACGAATGGGAGAATCCCAAGTCTTTATATATCTTTTTCCAACAAAGAAAAGAAGTGAGAAGTTTCTTTCCAGAACCATTTAGTTCTGTCGGGGAGGTCATAAATTCTTATTAAAAGCCAGAGTCAGGATGTTTGAACAAACAGAAGTAAAGATGTATATGAGGTATCCCGATAGTCTTATCTTTGGGAATATTTTAGAGGGGGTAGTGTCATAAATTCGTGAGGGCAGAAGGAGTTAGGAGGCGGGAAGTCTCATCTCTACCTCATCATGAGCCTCACATTGACAATTTATAACCTTAGAGCAAATGGTCCTCAGTCTTAACGGACCAGAGGAGAGGTTTACAACTAAGGGCGTTGAGGTAGAACAG